>NW_027454555.1:0-42500 GCF_040206685.1 Ascaphus truei | reverse complement strand
CATACACACACACACTGCTCAGCATACACACACACACTGCTCAGCATACACACACACACTGCTCAGCATACACACACACACACACACACACACACACTGCTCAGCATACACACGCACACACACACACACACGCACTGCTCCGCATACACACACGCACTGCTCAGCATACACACACGCACTCCTCAGCATACACACACGCACTCCTCAGCATACACACACGCACTCCTCAGCATACACACACGCACTCCTCAGCATACACACACACACTGCTCTGTATACACACACACACTGTGGAAAATAGCTGAAGCGCTCAAATGCAGGTATATCTCAAAATGATAATAAGCCAGACCACTGTACCAGGGTACTAACAATTGATATAGTACCTATTGTGTCATATAATGGGTACTATCCTCCTGAAGACAGGTGGTGTGTGGTGCAACCCACTCACCATCAGTCTCATTGGCAGGTTCCCCTGAAAAATATACAAGTACTCACATCCTGGTAGGGCAGGCAGGCAGGCTGTGCAGCTACTCAATGCAATACAGGGAAAAGGGAGACCAAAAAGCGCACCAGCACAATGAAGAGGCAGAGGCCCCAGCATGGGGTCGTAGGCTCCTTAAGGGCTGCGACGTCCTGATTGGCGAGAGCTGGTAGGGGGGGGGGGGTCGGCTAACCCTCCTCCCCCTTCCCACACGGAGTGGGAAGGCTGCTTGTCCCCTCCCATGCAGGGGGAGGGGGGAGAGGGTATAAAGAGTGGGACCCCAAGGGAGAGAGAGACAGAGAGAGGAATTTTCCCCATACCTTGCAGGAACGCTGGCTGCTGCCGAGCTGCCATTTCAAGACCGCGAGGGAAGGCCGCAGTGACTGCAGCAGCCCCCCGCTGTATGAAGACCCCGGGGGAAGGCTGCAGTGACTGCAGCAGCCCCCCGCTGTATGAAGACCCCGAGGGAGGGCCGCAGTGACTGCAGCAGCCCCCCGCTGTATGAAGACCGCGAGGGAGGGCCGCAGTGACTGCAGCAGCCCCCGCTGTATGAAGACCCCGAGGGAGGGCCGCAGTGACTGCAGCAGCCCCCCGCTGTATGAAGACCCCGAGGGAGGGCCGCAGTGACTGCAGCAGCCCCCCGCTGTATGAAGACCCCGAGGGAGGGCCGCAGTGACTGCAGCAGCCCCCGCTGTATGAAGACCGCGAGGGAGGGCCGCAGTGACTGCAGCAGCCCCCCGCTGTATGAAGACCCCGAGGGAAGGCCGCAGTGACTGCAGCAGCCCCCCGCTGTATGAAGACCCCGAGGGAAGGCCGCAGTGACTGCAGCAGCCCCCCGCTGTATGAAGGCCGCAGTGACTGCAGCCCCCCGCTGTATGAAGACCGCGAGGGAGGGCCGCAGTGACTGCAGCAGCCCCCCGCTGTATGAAGACCCCGAGGGAGGGCCGCAGTGACTGCAGCAGCCCCCCGCTGTATGAAGACCCCGAGGGAGGGCCGCAGTGACTGCAGCAGCCCCCCGCTGTATGAAGACCGCGAGGGAGGGCCGCAGTGACTGCAGCAGCTCCCCGCTGTATGAAGACCGCGAGGGAGGGCCGCAGTGACTGCAGCAGCCCCCGCTGTATGAAGACCGCGAGGGAGGGCCGCAGTGACTGCAGCAGCCCCCGCTGTATGAAGACCGCGAGGGAGGGCCGCAGTGACTGCAGCAGCCCCCGCTGTATGAAGACCGCGAGGGAGGGCCGCAGTGACTGCAGCAGCCCCCCGCTGTATGAAGACCGCGAGGGAGGGCCGCAGTGACTGCAGCAGCCCCCGCTGTATGAAGACCGCGAGGGAAGGCCGCAGTGACTGCAGCAGCCCCCCGCTGTATGAAGACCGCGAGGGAAGGCCGCAGTGACTGCAGCAGCCCCCCGCTGTATGAAGACCCCGAGTCCTGCCAGCCTCACCCATGAGCTTGAGGAGCCCGCTGAGGTGCAGGTAGGGATCCCCATTCCCCATCCCACAGCCCTCCCAGCTCCCCCGGCAAGTGCAGGCGCCTGCTTGCAGCCCACCACGCTCCCGCGCCCACCCTGGGGCCCCCTCCAGCCTTATGCCCCTCTATCCGCCCCCCAGCCTGTGCCCCGCCACCTCGCGGCTTTTTCCCCTGCAAGGTCCCTCCGCCTCACTACTGATTCCCCCGCCGGGCCACGGCGCCTCCCGGCCTCTATTCCCGCACCCCTCCTTCCCCTGCTCCCAGGCCTTGTCCCCCCTCCCGGTTCGGGCTTCGGCGAGGCCCCGCCGCCCGCGCCCTACTCCCTCTGCCCAAGCGCAGTCCCGGCGGGGAGGGGGCGGGGGGGGGTCGCTCCTGTGCTGCCGCCGCCAGCCCCGGCGCCGCCAGCCCGCTCACCACTCTGCAGGTGACGGCCGCGCGCCGAGCAGGGCGCCCGATGCCCAGGTCCCCCCCCCCCCTACCATCTCTCCCGACCGCGGGGGCTCTCAGGCACCGCGTGCGCCGGCCGGGGAGCGCGCCTGTCGGCTCCCACTGCAACAGGCCGCTTACCCCTCTGCTGGGGGTGGCCACGCGCCGGCTCCCCCCATACCACCTCCTCACACCCCCACCACGGGGACCATCTGGCTCCGTCCCGCGCCCCCATCCCGCTCACCCCTCCGACCTGCGTGCGGTGCTGCTGGCTCCTCGGCGCCATGACTCACCTCCCTCCAATGTGCGGCAGCAGGGGAGGGAGGGGCGCTGTTCTCCCGCGCGCGGGCTGCAGGCTGCTCTTCCCCCCTGCTCCCCCCTCCCTTCCCGGGCTTCTGTGAGCAGGGGAGGGGGGTTTCCCTCCCCATGTTTATTAAAAAGACAGGAGGTCACAGGCAGGTCTGCAGAGGCAGGCTGTTACCTGGCCCTCCTCTGCAGCAGCGCCACCATGAGGCCCCTAGCGGTACTGCAGGGCGACCTCAAGTTCACCCCTCAGGGCGACCTCAACCTTACCCCTCACAGTACAGGGCAGACTGTGAGCGGGGTTACAGCCTTACCCCTCACAGTACAGGACAGACTGTGAGCGGGGTTACTCCCTTACCCCTCACAGTACAGGGCAGACTGTGAGCGGGGTTACTCCCTTACCCCTCACAGTACAGGGCAGACTGTGAGCGGGGTTACACCCTTACCCCTCACAGTACAGGGCAGACTGTGAGCGGGGTTACTCCCTTACCCCTCACAGTACAGGGCAGACTGTGAGCGGGGTTACACCCTTACCCCTCACAGTACAGGGCAGACTGTGAGCGGGGTTACACCCTTACCCCTCACAGTACAGGGCAGACTGTGAGCGGGGTTACTCCCTTACCCCTCACAGTACAGGACAGACTGTGAGCGGGGTTACACCCTTACCCCTCACAGTACAGGGCAGACTGTGAGCGGGGTTACACCCTTACCCCTCACAGTACAGGGCAGACTGTGAGCGGGGTTACACCCTTACCCCTCACAGTACAGGGCAGACTGTGAGCGGGGTTACTCCCTTACCCCTCACAGTACAGGGCAGACTGTGAGCGGGGTTACACCCTTACCCCTCACAGTACAGGGCAGACTGTGAGCGGGGTTACACCCTTACCCCTCACAGTACAGGACAGACTGTGAGCGGGGTTACTCCCTTACCCCTCACAGTACAGGACAGACAGTGAGCGGGGTTACACCCTTACCCCTCACAGTACAGGACAGACTGTGAGCGGGGTTACACCCTTACCCCTCACAGTACAGGACAGACTGTGAGCGGGGTTACTCCCTTACCCCTCACAGTACAGGGCAGACTGTGAGCGGGGTTACACCCTTACCCCTCACAGTACAGGGCAGACTGTGAGCGGGGTTACACCCTTACCCCTCACAGTACAGGGCAGACTGTGAGCGGGGTTACACCCTTACCCCTCACAGTACAGGACAGACAGTGAGCGGGGTTACTCCCTTACCCCTCACAGTACGGGACAGACAGTGAGCGGGGTTACACCCTTACCCCTCACAGTACGGGACAGACAGTGAGCGGGGTTACACCCTTACCCCTCACAGTACAGGGCAGACTGTGAGCGGGGTTACACCCTTACCCCTCACAGTACAGGCAGACTGTGAGCGGGGTTACTCCCTTACCCCTCACAGTACAGGACAGACTGTGAGCGGGGTTACTCCCTTACCCCTCACAGTACAGGGCAGACTGTGATCGGGGTTACTCCCTTACCCCTCACAGTACAGGGCAGACTGTGAGCGGGGTTACTACCTTACCCCTCACAGTACAGGACAGACTGTGAGCGGGGTTACACCCTTACCCCTCACAGTACAGGGCAGACAGTGAGCGGGGTTACACCCTTACCCCTCACAGTACAGGGCAGACTGTGAGCGGGGTTACACCCTTACCCCTCACAGTACAGGACAGACTGTGAGCGGGGTTACACCCTTACCCCTCACAGTACAGGACAGACAGTGAGCGGGGTTACACCCTTACCCCTCACAGTACAGGACAGACTGTGAGCGGGGTTACACCCTTACCCCTCACAGTACAGGACAGACTGTGAGCGGGGTTACACCCTTACCCCTCACAGTACAGGGCAGACTGTGAGCGGGGTTACACCCTTACCCCTCACAGTACAGGGCAGACTGTGAGCGGGGTTACACCCTTACCCCTCACAGTACAGGGCAGACTGTGAGCGGGGTTACACCCTTACCCCTCACAGTACAGGACAGACTGTGAGCGGGGTTACTCCCTTACCCCTCACAGTACAGGACAGACTGTGAGCGGGGTTACACCCTTACCCCTCACAGTACAGGACAGACTGTGAGCGGGGTTACACCCTTACCCCTCACAGTACAGGACAGCCTGTGAGCGGGGTTACACCCTTACCCCTCACAGTACAGGACAGACTGTGAGCGGGGTTACACCCTTACCCCTCACAGTACAGGGCAGACTGTGAGCGGGGTTACACCCTTACCCCTCACAGTACAGGACAGACTGTGAGCGGGGTTACTCCCTTACCCCTCACAGTACAGGACAGACTGTGAGCGGGGTTACACCCTTACCCCTCACAGTACAGGACAGACTGTGAGCGGGGTTACACCCTTACCCCTCACAGTACAGGGCAGACTGTGAGCGGGGTTACACCCTTACCCCTCACAGTACAGGGCAGACTGTGAGCGGGGTTACTCCCTTACCCCTCACAGTACAGGATAGACTGTGAGCGGGGTTACTCCCTTACCCCTCACAGTACAGGACAGACTGTGAGCGGGGTTACACCCTTACCCCTCACAGTACAGGCAGACTGTGAGCGGGGTTACACCCTTACCCCTCACAGTACAGGGCAGACTGTGAGCGGGGTTACAGCCTTACCCCTCACAGTACAGGGCAGACTGTGAGCGGGGTTACACCCTTACCCCTCACAGTACAGGACAGACTGTGAGCGGGGTTACACCCTTACCCCTCACAGTACAGGACAGACTGTGAGCGGGGTTACTCCCTTACCCCTCACAGTACAGGACAGACTGTGAGCGGGGTTACACCCTTACCCCTCACAGTACAGGACAGACTGTGAGCGGGGTTACACCCTTACCCCTCACAGTACAGGACAGACTGTGAGCGGGGTTACACCCTTACCCCTCACAGTACAGGGCAGACTGTGAGCGGGGTTACACCCTTACCCCTCACAGTACAGGACAGACTGTGAGCAGTACAGGACAGACAGTGAGCGGGGTTACTCCCTTACCCCTCACAGTACAGGACAGACTGTGAGCGGGGTTACACCCTTACCCCTCACAGTACAGGACAGACTGTGAGCGGGGTTACACCCTTACCCCTCACAGTACAGGACAGACTGTGAGCGGGGTTACACCCTTACCCCTCACAGTACAGGGCAGACTGTGAGCGGGGTTACACCCTTACCCCTCACAGTACAGGGCAGACTGTGAGCGGGGTTACACCCTTACCCCTCACAGTACAGGACAGACTGTGAGCAGTACAGGACAGACTGTGAGCGGGGTTACACCCTTACCCCTCACAGTACAGGACAGACTGTGAGCGGGGTTACTCCCTTACCCCTCACAGTACAGGACAGACTGTGAGCGGGGTTACTCCCTTACCCCTCCCAGTACAGGACAGACTGTGAGCGGGGTTACTCCCTTACCCCTCCCAGTACAGGACAGACTGTGAGCGGGGTTACAGCCTTACCCCTCACAGTACAGGACAGACTGTGAGCGGGGTTACACCCTTACCCCTCACAGTACGGGACAGACTGTGAGCGGGGTTACACCCTTACCCCTCACAGTACAGGGCAGACTGTGAGCGGGGTTACACCCTTACCCCTCACAGTACAGGACAGACTGTGAGCGGGGTTACAGCCTTACACCTCACATTACAGGACAGACTGTGAGCGGGGTTACACCCTTACCCCTCGCAGTACAGGACAGACTGTGAGCGGGGTTACACCCTTACCCCTCGCAGTACAGGACAGACTGTGAGCGGGGTTACAGCCTTACACCTCACAGTACAGGGCAGACTGTGAGCGGGGTTACACCCTTACCCCTCACAGTACAGGACAGACTGTGAGCGGGGTTACACCCTTACCCCTCACAGTACAGGACAGACTGTGAGCGGGGTTACACCCTTACCCCTCACAGTACAGGACAGACTGTGAGCGGGGTTACACCCTTACCCCTCACAGTACAGGGCAGACTGTGAGCGGGGTTACACCCTTACCCCTCACAGTACAGGACAGACTGTGAGCGGGGTTACACCCTTACCCCTCACAGTACAGGGCAGACTGTGAGCGGGGTTACTACCTTACCCCTCACAGTACAGGACAGACTGTGAGCGGGGTTACTCCCTTACCCCTCACAGTACAGGGCAGACTGTGAGCGGGGTTACTCCCTTACCCCTCACAGTACAGGGCAGACTGTGAGCGGGGTTACTCCCTTACCCCTCACAGTACAGGACAGACTGTGAGCGGGGTTACTCCCTTACCCCTCACAGTACAGGACAGACTGTGAGCGGGGTTACACCCTTACCCCTCACAGTACAGGACAGACTGTGAGCGGGGTTACACCCTTACCCCTCACAGTACAGGGCAGACTGTGAGCGGGGTTACACCCTTACCCCTCACAGTACAGGACAGACTGTGAGCGGGGTTACTCCCTTACCCCTCACAGTACAGGACAGACTGTGAGCGGGGTTACACCCTTACCCCTCACAGTACAGGACAGACTGTGAGCGGGGTTACTCCCTTACCCCTCACAGTACAGGACAGACTGTGAGCGGGGTTACACCCTTACCCCTCACAGTACAGGACAGACTGTGAGCGGGGTTACACCCTTACCCCTCACAGTACGGGGCAGACTGTGAGCGGGGTTACACCCTTACCCCTCACAGTACAGGACAGACTGTGAGCGGGGTTACACCCTTACCCCTCACAGTACAGGACAGACTGTTAGCGGGGTTACTACCGTGAAGCACCAACATATCATATAACCACACGCCATACCCAACCACCCCACCTACTTACCTCCAGCAGGCAGGGGCGCGGCCGGTCTGGTGTATAACCGCCCCAGCCACCCTGGGCCCCTGCCCCTCCCACCCATGGGCCACGCTGTGTCGGGCAGATTAACTGCAGCGCAGAGACGGGCGTTCTGCTCTGTCACCGGCGGGGGTGTGGGGAGAGGATTTAAGGCGACCCAGCCCCGGGATCCTGCATGGGGTCCTCTCATTTTTCGCAGGAAGCGACGGCTAATGACTGGTCATTGCACGCATGGCGAGGAGGGGGACAGACGCAGAGGCCAGTCACCGCGCTTCAGGCCAGGTCAGCGCAGGGTACTAACCCGAGCAACGAGATTCCAGGTAAGGAAATAAATCCTAGTCTAGTACGGGTAATAGCGACTCAGATAGTGACAGCGACATTTCACAAAACCTGTCTATATAAATTCCTAAAGAGACAGCGGTGATTCTCCGGTCACTTAAGGCCAGGTATCTATTACGTCACTCAGGGGAACTTGCCTGCTTGCAGTTTGGCTGTGACATCTCTAATACAGAGTGCTTTTCCTGGTAATGTACAGGTTAATAAAAGCTTCAGTCAGACAGAACTTTGCAGCTAATATTGACAGATTTACTATAAATCATTCTTCCTGTTATTAAACAGGTTATTAAGAATTTATATTAGCGTTAGGGACCCCTGATATGTGGTCTGCCGTGCCGTTGGCTCAGGGGCTTACAACAATTTTGGCCAAAGATGTCAAACTAAAAGACCATTTACTTATTAGATATTTATCCATATATATTTAGGCACTGTACCGTGTATGAGTCTCACTAGATGTGCTAAAAACTGAGCTTTGTCTGTGTTTTATGTTCTGTCTCTGGTTTTAATGCATATTGCCATGCTCAGTAGCACTCCTCTGATACTCATATGCTTATATATATGTTGTGGGTATTTTGGGGGTTCAATAGGAGCTTGTTAGGTGTCCAGTATGTTTTACACTTAAGGCTAGGCCAAGCGGTGCAACGCAGGGGGCAGCGCGGGAGAGCAAGGCCCCAAAAATTAAGGATGACGGCGTAAGTACCAGCAATTGTATTGTATTGTATGTCGTTATTTATATAGCGCCATTAAGGTACATAGCGCTTCACAGTAGTAATACACGTGGTAACCAAATAAATATCAGATCATATAAATAACAGATCATGGGAATAAGTGCTTTAGGCATTAAAGTAACATTAAGGTAGAGTCCCTGCCCCGAAGAGCTTACACTTTAATGTAAAGGGAAGGACACTTACGCCGGCGCTAGGACCTCTCTCCAGTCGGTTTGCACGCCTTGAGAAAGACCATTTCAATTGAAACGCGTGGGAGGAGGTTCTCTTTTCTGTTTGTTGGTGTATCCGTTTAGGTAATTTAATAAATTATTTGTTCATTCCTTCACTGGTGAGTTTTGATCTAGATAGGAGCGGCAGTACTGCTGATCAATTCTACGGACGCCGAGGAGGGAAGCCAGACACCCGCTCTGGGTGCGACGCCAAGCAGGAGGCGCTGGGGGACCAGTACCAATCCTTCACCACCCAGGCTGGTTCAGCCACTATTTACCTGCTTGCCCTAGAAGTAGCTAGACGGATTCGTCTATCTACACTCAAAGTGAGATAATAAAAGGGAAAGTTCACGGACGTACACGACCTTTTGCTGATGGGTTTCAGGCCAGGGAAAAAGCAAAGGCTACAGGTGAGGAGAGAGCTAGTAAGTATAAATCATGGACAACTGGATAAGAGGTTACCTGTGTTAGCCAGCTGCCTGCTGGAGAAGCACCCAGTAGAGGGTCTGAACGTCCTTAAATACATAGACCTTAGATGCGACACATATAAAACATTTGGGGAACATCGTGGGAAGAATATGTTTAGAATTTGGTAACCACACTCGCAAGTCGCAATCTTAAATTCGCCTCTATATACCCGCACGTCATACGGGAGAAAATGACCAAAGAGGTAGGCCTGCGACGCATGGCTGGACCGTTTCACTCACTGCCCATACACTGAGGAGCCTTATTCAGGGATGCTAGGGTGCTAGGAAGGGTACACTAATACATGCCCACGTCACCTTGGGCAGATGGGTATAGCGGACTTATGGACCTGATCCACAAATCACTAGCCCCACGCACTTGGAGAACCTACCTCCAGGCTTGGCACACATGGCTAGTATTCAAGCAAAAGGACAGAGTCGAGGGTAAGCGTGGTAGCAGCGCGCGGATCATTAGCTTCCTACAGGCCCAGAAGGCAGCTGGGGGTTGGGGCCATGATGGCAGGACTGTGGGTTTCCGAAATGGCACATCTGCAAGGACATAACTAAGGATTTCATAGTTAGGAGAACCCTAAGAATAGGCTGGGATAGGGGTGAAGCCAAGTGAACTGACAGTAAGGAGCCGATAACGCCAGACAGGCTTCAGGTATTGATGATAGAAAAATAGGCTAAAGCGCTCTATGCAGGTATAATGAAATAAAGTGAGCCAAACCACTAAGCCAAGGTATATAAAATGATATGATATAGTTCTTAATATGCAATAGTATGGGTACTATCCTAAAGACAGGTGGTAGATGGTACAAGCCCACTCACCCTCAGACTCATTGGCAGGTTCCCCTGAACATAAGCAATACTCACATCCTAGGAGTGGTAGGCAGGCTGTGCAGCTACAGATATGCAGTACAGGAAAATGGAGAACAAAAGCGCACTAGCAAAAACTGAGCAGGAAGGACCCAGATTCAACAATAAATAAATAAAAGGGCACTTTAATGTGACAAAAGACCCATACAACGCGTTTCGAACGTCACAGCGTTCTTTTTCAAGGTATTGATGATGGCAGCAAAAGAGCTGTTTCAGTACAGCGGAAAAGGGAACTGTTCAGAGTAGTATTTGCCGTGGCTTTCTTGGTGCCTCCAGGGTTGGCGAGCTAGTGGCGGCATCTTAAACAATCCAGGGTTCGGGCTTGTTTTTCGCGAGCAGGATTCTCAATGCTACGTCAGTGGTATGCAAGATTCGCAGGTCTAAAACCGACCAAGCGGGAAGGGGAGCGTGGGTCCACCTCACTATAGAGGATAACCACTCACAAGGTACCAATTTCAAAGCGTTTTAGGCGGTGCCTTGCTGCTAGGGAGGATGGATCCCAGTGTATTTGGTACCCATTGCTTTACAATTGGTGCCGCTACAGCGGCAGCTGAGAACGGCTGTATGCCGGACCAAATGTGGAAACCGGGGAGGTGGAAACCTAGTGCCTATAGGGGGTTACATCAGGGCCTAAGGGCACAGCAACGTGCGGAGCCAAGAAGATTAACATGTTTTTCCCTCTCAGTAGACAGCTGCACAAA
This sequence comes from Ascaphus truei, assembly GCF_040206685.1. Taxonomy (NCBI): domain Eukaryota; kingdom Metazoa; phylum Chordata; class Amphibia; order Anura; family Ascaphidae; genus Ascaphus; species Ascaphus truei. Next base: position 31,688 of record NW_027454555.1, on the reverse strand, counting down.
AGACCCTGGAAGTGTGGATCATGGGACATTCCTTTCGTTCAGTGGGCGCACGTATGGGCGAAGGATCAGCGGTGCGGCCAGCAGCTGTGGTGTGCGGGGGAGGGGGTGAATTGGCGTTGGCTTGGGAAGAGAGGAAGGTGCTGGGTTGATCTGTAACAGGCTCTGGACAAGGAGTGAGCAGAATTTCAGGTGAAACCGGATGTTAGTTTGCTACACCTCGTGGGGAATGATCCAGCCAACACCAAAACACTAGAGTTGATTTATCGGTTACGGCAAGAATGCGCCCGCTTGAAGGCGCTGTGGAGTGAGGTTTTAATCATTTGGTCTGTAATTAGTCCAAAGCAAATTTTAAAAGGGCCACGGAAAGAGAAAGCTAGGAGGAAGGTAAATAAGGCCATGGGCAAAATTCATCCTCTGGCGGCGGTAAAACTCTTAAAGCGCAGAGGGACTGACACCAAGGAGTGCAGCTGGCACAGAAGGGACTGCGTGCATCTATCACCAAAGGGGTTTAGGTGTTCTTAAGTAACATCAAGGGTTTTTGCGGGAAGAATTAAGAGAGGTCACAGCTTTGGGTGGGCGTGTCGGCCCCAGGGTAGCCAGTGCCCAGCAGAGGGGCCTCCGGGTGGCGGAGCTGCCGCGCCAGCCAAGCTCACGAGACGGAGAACGGGCGAGGACTTTAGGGTCTGTCCCTCAGCTGGAGCCCCTAGAACAGCGCGGCAGGCTGGAGGCGCCGGCTGTAGGGCCGGGCCGGCCTATGCCCAATCAACGCTGGTAAAAGGCTGGGCGCCAGCTTTAGGTCTGGGCCTAAGCTGACCCTAGGGGCGGGAGGGGGAGGGAAGCAGCCCAACATCGGCTGAATGAGGATCTCCCCCTCCCATTTTACAGTGCTTTTGGGCGGGGGGAGGGAGCGGGCCAATTGCTGGCTGTCGGCAGGGATCTCCCCCCCATGCACATGATACGGGCGGGGGGAGGGAGCGGGCCAATTGCTGGCTGTCGGCAGGGATCTCCCCCCCCCCATTCACATGCTACGGGCGGGGGGAGGGAGCGGGCCAATTGCTGGCTGTCGGCAGCGATCTCCCCCCCCATGCACATGATACGGGCTGGGGGAGGGAGCGGGCCAATTGCTGGCTGTCGGCAGCGATCTCCCCCCCCATGCACATGATACGGGCTGGGGGAGGGAGCGGGCCAATTGCTGGCTGTCGGCAGGGATCTCCCCCTCCCCCCCATTTTGCATGGAGCATACTTGGCTGGCGGGCAGGCTGGTAGGATTTTAACAGCGGATGTTAAAATAAAGCTGTGACCTTTTCTTCCAACATTGTGTGGTCTCCATTATTTGGTTTAGCGTCACAAAGGAGGGGCGGCGCATAAAGCCTTTAACGGAGCAGGAAGAAACCAGAACAAAAAAATGATTAAAAGGGCACTTTAATGTGGCAAAAGACCCATCCAATGCATTTCCAACGTCGCAGCGTTCTTTTTCAAGTTTGGAAATGCATTGGATGGGTCTTTTGCCACATTAAAGTGCCCTTTTAATCATTTTTTTGTTCTGGTTTCTTCCTGCTCCGTTTGTGCTGGTGCGCTTTTTGGTCTCCCTTTTCCCTGTATTACACACACACACTGCTCTGTATACACACACACACTACTCTGCATACACACACACACTACTCTGCATACACACACACACACGGCTCTGTATACACGCACACACACACACACTGCTCTGTATACACACACACACACACACTACTCTGCACACACACACACGCACACTGCTCTGCATACACACACACACACACACACTTCTCTGCATATACACGCATACACACTGCTTAGCACACATACACTTCTCAGCATACAAACACACACACAGTGCTAAGCATACATACACACACACACACACACACAGTGCTAAGCATACATACACACACACACAGTGCTAAGCATACATACACACACTACTCTGCATACACACACACACACGGCTCTGTATACACGCACAGACACACACACACTGCTCTGTATACACACACACACACACACTACTCTGCACACACACACACGCACACTGCTCTGCATACACACACACACACACACTTCTCTGCATATACACGCATACACACTGCTTAGCACACATACACTTCTCAGCATACAAACACACACACAGTGCTAAGCATACATACACACACACACACACACACAGTGCTAAGCATACATACACACACACACACACACACAGTGCTAAGCATACATACACACACACACTGCTCTGCATACACGCGCCTGTCTCTCACCCACCCGTGCCTGTCTCTCTCCCACCCACCCACACGCGCCTATCTCTCTCCCACCCACCCATCCGTGCCTGTCTCTCAAGCGCCTGTCTCTCTCCCACCCACCCGCGCCTGTCTCTCAAGCGCCTGGCTCTCTCCCACCCGACCGCCCGCGCCTATCTCTCTCCAACCCACCCGTGCCAGTCTCTCAAGCGCCCCTGGGTGGGTGGGAGAGAGACAGGCGCGGGTGGGTGGGTGGTAGAGAGACAGGTGCGGGTGGGTGGGTGGAAGAGACAGGCGCGGGTGGGTGGGAGAGAGACAGGCATGGGTAGGTGGGAGAGAGACAGGCGCGGGTGGGTGGGAGAGAGACAGGCGTGGGTGGGTGGGAGAGAGACAGGCGCTAGAGAGACAGGCGCAAGTGGGTGGGAGAGAGACAGGTGCGGGTGGCCCCTGTGGTCTACTGGCCCCCATTACATGTCTGTGTATGTGTGGTGCACCTGCTGGCTTACAGGACTCCTGAGTCTCCCGCTGGGTGTTAGTAGGGAATATCACCATAATAGGCGTCTGAGGTAGTGTGCTCTGAGTCCTACTCACATCTGGTACAGCGCCTCCACCCCATCAGGATCTCTGCGGCAGCAGGGGGAAGTATCTGATGGGGAACTCCTTCTTGGTGCATCCTTCTGTGGAATAACTTCACTCTCACACAGAAGGGATCTTTTTAACCAGGGCATCTTTAATGTCATCTCCATAGGCAGACTGCCCCTCATAGCGGTCGTGCTTAGCTGCTCATCTTGTTGGGGTACCCCCTTCAGAAGGTTCCTCCTCTTTCAATAGAGTTGGTTCACCTCTCCCATAAGGGAGATCCCCCTCGGTGCCAGGTCCCTGGACACAGTGGGGAGTCAGCTTGCACTGGACTCTGACAGCCTTGACCTGCTGCAGACCCTCTGGGGGACTAATCCCGAACTCCTGGATAACACTCTAACTTTAGGCAGTGCTGTGTCTTATATAACCTCCAGAAACAGACCCACCTCTGTGTCACTAACAGTGGGCACAGAGCATGTTACCACTTCCCTTGTTACATATGACACCTCACCAGGGTGTGAGGGCAAACCTCCATGATTATTGCTGGCAATCCTGCATACTTACCAGGCTTACTGCCAGCATGAGAAGAGATGTACACCAGCGCTGTAATACACAGTAACGTGATTACCAGTAAGCGGGGGCTGTGTATATAGTATTCAGGCCCCGGGTGTGGGAGACACGCAGCGCTGTAATACACAGTAACGTGATTACCAGTAAGCGGGGGCTGTGTATATAGTATTCAGGCCCCGGGTGTGGGGGTCCCGCAGCGCTGTAATACACAGTAACGTGATTACCAGTAAGCGGTGCTGTGTATATAGTATTCAGGCCCCGGGTGTGGGAGACACGCAGCGCTGTAATACACAGTAACGTGATTACCAGTAAGCGGTGCTGTGTATATAGTATTCAGGCCCCGGGTGTGGGAGACACGCAGCGCTGTAATACACAGTAACGTGATTACCAGTAAGCGGTGCTGTGTATATAGTATTCAGGCCCCGGGTGTGGGAGTCCCGCAGCGCTGTAATACACAGTAACGTGATTACCAGTAAGCGGGGGCTGTGTATATAGTATTCAGGCCCCGGGTGTGGGAGACACGCAGCGCTGTAATACACAGTAACGTGATTACCAGTAAGCGGTGCTGTGTATATAGTATTCAGGCCCCGGGTGTGGGAGACACACAGCGCTGTAATACACAGTAACGTGATTACCAGTAAGCGGTGCTGTGTATATAGTATTCAGGCCCCGGGTGTGGGAGACACACAGCGCTGTAATACACAGTAACGTGATTACCAGTAAGCGGTGCTGTGTATATAGTATTCAGGCCCCGGGTGTGGGAGTCCCGCAGCGCTGTAATACACAGTAACGTGATTACCAGTAAGCGGTGCTGTGTATATAGTATTCAGGCCCCGGGTGTGGGAGACACGCAGCGCTGTAATACACAGTAACGTGATTACCAGTAAGCGGGGGCTGTGTATATAGTATTCAGGCCCCGGGTGTGGGAGACACGCAGCGCTGTAATACACAGTAACGTGATTACCAGTAAGCGGTGCTGTGTATATAGTATTCAGGCCCCGGGTGTGGGAGCCCCGCAGCGCTGTAATACACAGTAACGTGATTACCAGTAAGCGGTGCTGTGTATATAGTATTCAGGCCCCGGGTGTGGGAGACACACAGCGCTGTAATACACAGTAACGTGATTACCAGTAAGCGGTGCTGTGTATATAGTATTCAGGCCCCGGGTGTGGGAGACACGCAGCGCTGTAATACACAGTAACGTGATTACCAGTAAGCGGTGCTGTGTATATAGTATTCAGGCCCCGGGTGTGGGAGTCCCGCAGCGCTGTAATACACAGTAACGTGATTACCAGTAAGCGGTGCTGTGTATATAGTATTCAGGCCCCGGGTGTGGGAGCCCCGCAGCGCTGTAATACACAGTAACGTGATTACCAGTAAGCGGTGCTGTGTATATAGTATTCAGGCCCCGGGTGTGGGAGACACGCAGCGCTGTAATACACAGTAACGTGATTACCAGTAAGCGGTGCTGTGTATATAGTATTCAGGCCCCGGGTGTGGGAGACACGCAGCGCTGTAATACACAGTAACGTGATTACCAGTAAGCGGGGCTGTGTATATAGTATTCAGGCCCCGGGTGTGGGAGACACGCAGCGCTGTAATACACAGTAACGTGATTACCAGTAAGCGGTGCTGTGTATATAGTATTCAGGCCCCGGGTGTGGGAGACACGCAGCGCTGTAATACACAGTAACGTGATTACCAGTAAGCGGGGCTGTGTATATAGTATTCAGGCCCCGGGTGTGGGAGACACGCAGCGCTGTAATACACAGTAACGTGATTACCAGTAAGCGGGGGCTGTGTATATAGTATTCAGGCCCCGGGTGTGGGGGTCCCGCAGCGCTGTAATACACAGTAACGTGATTACCAGTAAGCGGTGCTGTGTATATAGTATTCAGGCCCCGGGTGTGGGAGTCCCGCAGCGCTGTAATACACAGTAACGTGATTACCAGTAAGCGGTGCTGTGTATATAGTATTCAGGCCCCGGGTGTGGGAGACACGCAGCGCTGTAATACACAGTAACGTGATTACCAGTAAGCGGTGCTGTGTATATAGTATTCAGGCCCCGGGTGTGGGAGACACGCAGCGCTGTAATACACAGTAACGTGATTACCAGTAAGCGGTGCTGTGTATATAGTATTCAGGCCCCGGGTGTGGGAGTCCCGCAGCGCTGTAATACACAGTAACGTGATTACCAGTAAGCGGTGCTGTGTATATAGTATTCAGGCCCCGGGTGTGGGAGTCCCGCAGCGCTGTAATACACAGTAACGTGATTACCAGTAAGCGGTGCTGTGTATATAGTATTCAGGCCCCGGGTGTGGGAGACACGCAGCGCTGTAATACACAGTAACGTGATTACCAGTAAGCGGTGCTGTGTATATAGTATTCAGGCCCCGGGTGTGGGAGACACACAGCGCTGTAATACACAGTAACGTGATTACCAGTAAGCGGTGCTGTGTATATAGTATTCAGGCCCCGGGTGTGGGAGACACGCAGCGCTGTAATACACAGTAACGTGATTACCAGTAAGCGGTGCTGTGTATATAGTATTCAGGCCCCGGGTGTGGGAGACACACAGCGCTGTAATACACAGTAACGTGATTACCAGTAAGCGGTGCTGTGTATATAGTATTCAGGCCCCGGGTGTGGGAGACACACAGCGCTGTAATACACAGTAACGTGATTACCAGTAAGCGGTGCTGTGTATATAGTATTCAGGCCCCGGGTGTGGGAGTCCCGCAGCGCTGTAATACACAGTAACGTGATTACCAGTAAGCGGTGCTGTGTATATAGTATTCAGGCCCCGGGTGTGGGAGTCCCGCAGCGCTGTAATACACAGTAACGTGATTACCAGTAAGCGGTGCTGTGTATATAGTATTCAGGCCCCGGGTGTGGGAGTCCCGCAGCGCTGTAATACACAGTAACGTGATTACCAGTAAGCGGTGCTGTGTATATAGTATTCAGGCCCCGGGTGTGGGAGTCCCGCAGCGCTGTAATACACAGTAACGTGATTACCAGTAAGCAGTGCTGTGTATATAGTATTCAGGCCCCGGGTGTGGGAGTCCCGCAGCGCTGTAATACACAGTAACGTGATTACCAGTAAGCGGTGCTGTGTATATAGTATTCAGGCCCCGGGTGTGGGAGACACGCAGCGCTGTAATACACAGTAACGTGATTACCAGTAAGCGGTGCTGTGTATATAGTATTCAGGCCCCGGGTGTGGGAGTCCCGCAGCGCTGTAATACACAGTAACGTGATAACCAGTAAGCGGTGCTGTGTATATAGTATTCAGGCCCCGGGTGTGGGAGACACGCAGCGCTGTAATACACAGTAACGTGATTACCAGTAAGCGGGGGCTGTGTATATAGTATTCAGGCCCCGGGTGTGGGAGTCCCGCAGCGCTGTAATACACAGTAACGTGATTACCAGTAAGCGGTGCTGTGTATATAGTATTCAGGCCCCGGGTGTGGGAGTCCCGCAGCGCTGTAATACACAGTAACGTGATTACCAGTAAGCGGTGCTGTGTATATAGTATTCAGGCCCCGGGTGTGGGAGTCCCGCAGCGCTGTAATACACAGTAACGTGATTACCAGTAAGCGGTGCTGTGTATATAGTATTCAGGCCCCGGGTGTGGGACCCCCGCAGCGCTGTAATACACAGTAACGTGATTACCAGTAAGCGGTGCTGTGTATATAGTATTCAGGCCCCGGGTGTGGGAGACACGCAGCGCTGTAATACACAGTAACGTGATTACCAGTAAGCGGTGCTGTGTATATAGTATTCAGGCCCCGGGTGTGGGAGTCCCGCAGCGCTGTAATACACAGTAACGTGATTACCAGTAAGCGGGGGCTGTGTATATAGTATTCAGGCCCCGGGTGTGGGAGACACGCAGCGCTGTAATACACAGTAACGTGATTACCAGTAAGCGGTGCTGTGTATATAGTATTCAGGCCCCGGGTGTGGGAGACACGCAGCGCTGTAATACACAGTAACGTGATTACCAGTAAGCGGTGCTGTGTATATAGTATTCAGGCCCCGGGTGTGGGAGTCCCGCAGCGCTGTAATACACAGTAACGTGATTACCAGTAAGCGGTGCTGTGTATATAGTATTCAGGCCCCGGGTGTGGGAGACACGCAGCGCTGTAATACACAGTAACGTGATTACCAGTAAGCGGTGCTGTGTATATAGTATTCAGGCCCCGGGTGTGGGAGACACGCAGCGCTGTAATACACAGTAACGTGATTACCAGTAAGCGGTGCTGTGTATATAGTATTCAGGCCCCGGGTGTGGGAGACACGCAGCGCTGTAATACACAGTAACGTGATTACCAGTAAGCGGTGCTGTGTATATAGTATTCAGGCCCCGGGTGTGGGAGACACGCAGCGCTGTAATACACAGTAACGTGATTACCAGTAAGCGGTGCTGTGTATATAGTATTCAGGCCCCGGGTGTGGGAGACACACAGCGCTGTAATACACAGTAACGTGATTACCAGTAAGCGGTGCTGTGTATATAGTATTCAGGCCCCGGGTGTGGGAGACACGCAGCGCTGTAATACACAGTAACGTGATTACCAGTAAGCGGTGCTGTGTATATAGTATTCAGGCCCCGGGTGTGGGAGCCCCGCAGCGCTGTAATACACAGTAACGTGATTACCAGTAAGCGGGGGCTGTGTATATAGTATTCAGGCCCCGGGTGTGGGAGCCCCGCAGCGCTGTAATACACAGTAACGTGATTACCAGTAAGCGGTGCTGTGTATATAGTATTCAGGCCCCGGGTGTGGGAGCCCCGCAGCGCTGTAATACACAGTAACGTGATTACCAGTAAGCGGTGCTGTGTATATAGTATTCAGGCCCCGGGTGTGGGAGTCCCGCAGCGCTGTAATACACAGTAACGTGATTACCAGTAAGCGGTGCTGTGTATATAGTATTCAGGCCCCGGGTGTGGGAGACACGCAGCGCTGTAATACACAGTAACGTGATTACCAGTAAGCGGTGCTGTGTATATAGTATTCAGGCCCCGGGTGTGGGAGTCCCGCAGCGCTGTAATACACAGTAACGTGATTACCAGTAAGCGGGGGCTGTGTATATAGTATTCAGGCCCCGGGTGTGGGAGACACGCAGCGCTGTAATACACAGTAACGTGATTACCAGTAAGCGGTGCTGTGTATATAGTATTCAGGCCCCGGGTGTGGGAGTCCCGCAGCGCTGTAATACACAGTAACGTGATTACCAGTAAGCGGTGCTGTGTATATAGTATTCAGGCCCCGGGTGTGGGAGTCCCGCAGCGCTGTAATACACAGTAACGTGATTACCAGTAAGCGGTGCTGTGTATATAGTATTCAGGCCCCGGGTGTGGGAGACACACAGCGCTGTAATACACAGTAACGTGATTACCAGTAAGCGGTGCTGTGTATATAGTATTCAGGCCCCGGGTGTGGGAGACACGCAGCGCTGTAATACACAGTAACGTGATTACCAGTAAGCGGTGCTGTGTATATAGTATTCAGGCCCCGGGTGTGGGAGTCCCGCAGCGCTGTAATACACAGTAACGTGATTACCAGTAAGCGGTGCTGTGTATATAGTATTCAGGCCCCGGGTGTGGGAGACACGCAGCGCTGTAATACACAGTAACGTGATTACCAGTAAGCGGGGCTGTGTATATAGTATTCAGGCCCCGGGTGTGGGAGTCCGCAGCGCTGTAATACACAGTAACGTGATTACCAGTGATTACCAGTAAGCGGTGCTGTGTATATAGTATTCAGGCCCCGGGTGTGGGAGACACACAGCGCTGTAATACACAGTAACGTGATTACCAGTAAGCGGTGCTGTGTATATAGTATTCAGGCCCCGGGTGTGGGAGTCCCGCAGCGCTGTAATACACAGTAACGTGATTACCAGTAAGCGGTGCTGTGTATATAGTATTCAGGCCCCGGGTGTGGGAGACACACAGCGCTGTAATACACAGTAACGTGATTACCAGTAAGCGGTGCTGTGTATATAGTATTCAGGCCCCGGGTGTGGGAGTCCCGCAGCGCTGTAATACACAGTAACGTGATTACCAGTAAGCGGTGCTGTGTATATAGTATTCAGGCCCCGGGTGTGGGAGACACGCAGCGCTGTAATACACAGTAACGTGATTACCAGTAAGCGGTGCTGTGTATATAGTATTCAGGCCCCGGGTGTGGGAGTCCCGCAGCGCTGTAATACACAGTAACGTGATTACCAGTAAGCGGTGCTGTGTATATAGTATTCAGGCCCCGGGTGTGGGAGTCCCGCAGCGCTGTAATACACAGTAACGTGATTACCAGTAAGCGGTGCTGTGTATATAGTATTCAGGCCCCGGGTGTGGGAGACACGCAGCGCTGTAATACACAGTAACGTGATTACCAGTAAGCGGTGCTGTGTATATAGTATTCAGGCCCCGGGTGTGGGAGACACGCAGCGCTGTAATACACAGTAACGTGATTACCAGTAAGCGGTGCTGTGTATATAGTATTCAGGCCCCGGGTGTGGGAGACACGCAGCGCTGTAATACACAGTAACGTGATTACCAGTAAGCGGTGCTGTGTATATAGTATTCAGGCCCCGGGTGTGGGAGACACGCAGCGCTGTAATACACAGTAACGTGATTACCAGTAAGCGGTGCTGTGTATATAGTATTCAGGCCCCGGGTGTGGGAGACACGCAGCGCTGTAATACACAGTAACGTGATTACCAGTAAGCGGTGCTGTGTATATAGTATTCAGGCCCCGGGTGTGGGAGACACGCAGCGCTGTAATACACAGTAACGTGATTACCAGTAAGCGGTGCTGTGTATATAGTATTCAGGCCCCGGGTGTGGGAGACACACAGCGCTGTAATACACAGTAACGTGATTACCAGTAAGCGGTGCTGTGTATATAGTATTCAGGCCCCGGGTGTGGGAGACACACAGCGCTGTAATACACAGTAACGTGATTACCAGTAAGCGGTGCTGTGTATATAGTATTCAGGCCCCGGGTGTGGGAGACACGCAGCGCTGTAATACACAGTAACGTGATTACCAGTAAGCGGGTGCTGTGTATATAGTATTCAGGCCCCGGGTGTGGGAGTCCCGCAGCGCTGTAATACACAGTAACGTGATTACCAGTAAGCGGTGCTGTGTATATAGTATTCAGGCCCCGGGTGTGGGAGACACGCAGCGCTGTAATACACAGTAACGTGATTACCAGTAAGCGGTGCTGTGTATATAGTATTCAGGCCCCGGGTGTGGGAGACACAGCAGCGCTGTAATACACAGTAACGTGATTACCAGTAAGCGGTGCTGTGTATATAGTATTCAGGCCCCGGGTGTGGGAGACACACAGCGCTGTAATACACAGTAACGTGATTACCAGTAAGCGGTGCTGTGTATATAGTATTCAGGCCCCGGGTGTGGGAGTCCCGCAGCGCTGTAATACACAGTAACGTGATTACCAGTAAGCGGTGCTGTGTATATAGTATTCAGGCCCCGGGTGTGGGAGTCCCGCAGCGCTGTAATACACAGTAACGTGATTACCAGTAAGCGGTGCTGTGTATATAGTATTCAGGCCCCGGGTGTGGGAGACACGCAGCGCTGTAATACACAGTAACGTGATTACCAGTAAGCGGTGCTGTGTATATAGTATTCAGGCCCCGGGTGTGGGAGACACGCAGCGCTGTAATACACAGTAACGTGATTACCAGTAAGCGGTGCTGTGTATATAGTATTCAGGCCCCGGGTGTGGGAGACACACAGCGCTGTAATACACAGTAACGTGATTACCAGTAAGCGGTGCTGTGTATATAGTATTCAGGCCCCGGGTGTGGGAGTCCCGCAGCGCTGTAATACACAGTAACGTGATTACCAGTAAGCGGTGCTGTGTATATAGTATTCAGGCCCCGGGTGTGGGAGACACGCAGCGCTGTAATACACAGTAACGTGATTACCAGTAAGCGGGGGCTGTGTATATAGTATTCAGGCCCCGGGTGTGGGAGTCCCGCAGCGCTGTAATACACAGTAACGTGATTACCAGTAAGCGGTGCTGTGTATATAGTATTCAGGCCCCGGGTGTGGGAGTCCCGCAGCGCTGTAATACACAGTAACGTGATTACCAGTAAGCGGTGCTGTGTATATAGTATTCAGGCCCCGGGTGTGGGAGACACGCAGCGCTGTAATACACAGTAACGTGATTACCAGTAAGCGGTGCTGTGTATATAGTATTCAGGCCCCGGGTGTGGGAGACACGCAGCGCTGTAATACACAGTAACGTGATTACCAGTAAGCGGTGCTGTGTATATAGTATTCAGGCCCCGGGTGTGGGAGCCCCGCAGCGCTGTAATACACAGTAACGTGATTACCAGTAAGCGGTGCTGTGTATATAGTATTCAGGCCCCGGGTGTGGGAGACACGCAGCGCTGTAATACACAGTAACGTGATTACCAGTAAGCGGTGCTGTGTATATAGTATTCAGGCCCCGGGTGTGGGAGACACACAGCGCTGTAATACACAGTAACGTGATTACCAGTAAGCGGTGCTGTGTATATAGTATTCAGGCCCCGGGTGTGGGAGTCCCGCAGCGCTGTAATACACAGTAACGTGATTACCAGTAAGCGGTGCTGTGTATATAGTATTCAGGCCCCGGGTGTGGGAGACACGCAGCGCTGTAATACACAGTAACGTGATTACCAGTAAGCGGTGCTGTGTATATAGTATTCAGGCCCCGGGTGTGGGAGTCCCGCAGCGCTGTAATACACAGTAACGTGATTACCAGTAAGCGGGGGCTGTGTAATATAGTATTCAGGCCCCGGGTGTGGGAGCCACGCAGCGCTGTAATACACAGTAACGTGATTACCAGTAAGCGGTGCTGTTGTATATAGTATTCAGGCCCCGGGGTGTGGGAGTCCCGCAGCGCTGTAATACACAGTAACGTGATTACCAGTAAGCGGTGCTGTGTATATAGTATTCAGGCCCCGGGTGTGGGAGACACACAGCGCTGTAATACACAGTAACGTGATTACCAGTAAGCGGTGCTGTGTATATAGTATTCAGGCCCCGGGTGTGGGAGACACGCAGCGCTGTAATACACAGTAACGTGATTACCAGTAAGCGGTGCTGTGTATATAGTATTCAGGCCCCGGGTGTGGGAGCCCCGCAGCGCTGTAATACACAGTAACGTGATTACCAGTAAGCGGTGCTGTGTATATAGTATTCAGGCCCCGGGTGTGGGAGACACGCAGCGCTGTAATACACAGTAACGTGATTACCAGTAAGCGGTGCTGTGTATATAGTATTCAGGCCCCGGGTGTGGGAGTCCCGCAGCGCTGTAATACACAGTAACGTGATTACCAGTAAGCGGTGCTGTGTATATAGTATTCAGGCCCCGGGTGTGGGAGTCCCGCAGCGCTGTAATACACAGTAACGTGATTACCAGTAAGCGGGTGCTGTGTATATAGTATTCAGGCCCCGGGTGTGGGAGACACGCAGCGCTGTAATACACAGTAACGTGATTACCAGTAAGCGGTGCTGTGTATATAGTATTCAGGCCCCGGGTGTGGGAGACACGCAGCGCTGTAATACACAGTAACGTGATTACCAGTAAGCGGTGCTGTGTATATAGTATTCAGGCCCCGGGTGTGGGAGACACACAGCGCTGTAATACACAGTAACGTGATTACCAGTAAGCGGTGCTGTGTATATAGTATTCAGGCCCCGGGTGTGGGAGTCCCGCAGCGCTGTAATACACAGTAACGTGATTACCAGTAAGCGGTGCTGTGTATATAGTATTCAGGCCCCGGGTGTGGGAGACACGCAGCGCTGTAATACACAGTAACGTGATTACCAGTAAGCGGTGCTGTGTATATAGTATTCAGGCCCCGGGTGTGGGAGTCCCCGCAGCGCTGTAATACACAGTAACGTGATTACCAGTAAGCGGGGCTGTGTATATAGTATTCAGGCCCCGGGTGTGGGAGTCCCGCAGCGCTGTAATACACAGTAACGTGATTACCAGTAAGCGGTGCTGTGTATATAGTATTCAGGCCCCGGGTGTGGGAGACACGCAGCGCTGTAATACACAGTAACGTGATTACCAGTAAGCGGTGCTGTGTATATAGTATTCAGGCCCCGGGTGTGGGAGCCCCGCAGCGCTGTAATACACAGTAACGTGATTACCAGTAAGCGGTGCTGTGTATATAGTATTCAGGCCCCGGGTGTGGGAGACACGCAGCGCTGTAATACACAGTAACGTGATTACCAGTAAGCGGGGGCTGTGTATATAGTATTCAGGCCCCGGGTGTGGGAGTCCCGCAGCGCTGTAATACACAGTAACGTGATTACCAGTAAGCGGTGCTGTGTATATAGTATTCAGGCCCCGGGTGTGGGAGACACGCAGCGCTGTAATACACAGTAACGTGATTACCAGTAAGCGGTGCTGTGTATATAGTATTCAGGCCCCGGGTGTGGGAGACACGCAGCGCTGTAATACACAGTAACGTGATTACCAGTAAGCGGTGCTGTGTATATAGTATTCAGGCCCCGGGTGTGGGAGTCCCGCAGCGCTGTAATACACAGTAACGTGATTACCAGTAAGCGGTGCTGTGTATATAGTATTCAGGCCCCGGGTGTGGGAGTCCCGCAGCGCTGTAATACACAGTAACGTGATTACCAGTAAGCGGTGCTGTGTATATAGTATTCAGGCCCCGGGTGTGGGAGTCCCGCAGCGCTGTAATACACAGTAACGTGATTACCAGTAAGCGGTGCTGTGTATATAGTATTCAGGCCCCGGGTGTGGGAGACACACAGCGCTGTAATACACAGTAACGTGATTACCAGTAAGCGGTGCTGTGTATATAGTATTCAGGCCCCGGGTGTGGGAGTCCCGCAGCGCTGTAATACACAGTAACGTGATTACCAGTAAGCGGTGCTGTGTATATAGTATTCAGGCCCCGGGTGTGGGAGACCCGCAGCGCTGTAATACACAGTAACGTGATTACCAGTAAGCGGTGCTGTGTATATAGTATTCAGGCCCCGGGTGTGGGAGTCCCGCAGCGCTGTAATACACAGTAACGTGATTACCAGTAAGCGGTGCTGTGTATATAGTATTCAGGCCCCGGGTGTGGGAGTCCCCGCAGCGCTGTAATACACAGTAACGTGATTACCAGTAAGCGGTGCTGTGTATATAGTATTCAGGCCCCGGGTGTGGGAGACCCGCAGCGCTGTAATACACAGTAACGTGATTACCAGTAAGCGGGGGCTGTGTATATAGTATTCAGGCCCCGGGTGTGGGAGACACGCAGCGCTGTAATACACAGTAACGTGATTACCAGTAAGCGGTGCTGTGTATATAGTATTCAGGCCCCGGGTGTGGGAGACACGCAGCGCTGTAATACACAGTAACGTGATTACCAGTAAGCGGTGCTGTGTATATAGTATTCAGGCCCCGGGTGTGGGAGTCACGCAGCGCTGTAATACACAGTAACGTGATTACCAGTAAGCGGTGCTGTGTATATAGTATTCAGGCCCCGGGTGTGGGAGACACGCAGCGCTGTAATACACAGTAACGTGATTACCAGTAAGCGGTGCTGTGTATATAGTATTCAGGCCCCGGGTGTGGGAGTCCCGCAGCGCTGTAATACACAGTAACGTGATTACCAGTAAGCGGTGCTGTGTATATAGTATTCAGGCCCCGGGTGTGGGAGTCCCGCAGCGCTGTAATACACAGTAACGTGATTACCAGTAAGCGGTGCTGTGTATATAGTATTCAGGCCCCGGGTGTGGGAGTCCCGCAGCGCTGTAATACACAGTAACGTGATTACCAGTAAGCGGTGCTGTGTATATAGTATTCAGGCCCCGGGTGTGGGAGACACGCAGCGCTGTAATACACAGTAACGTGATTACCAGTAAGCGGTGCTGTGTATATAGTATTCAGGCCCCGGGTGTGGGAGCCCCGCAGCGCTGTAATACACAGTAACGTGATTACCAGTAAGCGGTGCTGTGTATATAGTATTCAGGCCCCGGGTGTGGGAGTCCCGCAGCGCTGTAATACACAGTAACGTGATTACCAGTAAGCGGTGCTGTGTATATAGTATTCAGGCCCCGGGTGTGGGAGACACGCAGCGCTGTAATACACAGTAACGTGATTACCAGTAAGCGGTGCTGTGTATATAGTATTCAGGCCCCGGGTGTGGGAGTCCCGCAGCGCTGTAATACACAGTAACGTGATTACCAGTAAGCGGTGCTGTGTATATAGTATTCAGGCCCCGGGTGTGGGAGACACGCAGCGCTGTAATACACAGTAACGTGATTACCAGTAAGCGGGGCTGTGTATATAGTATTCAGGCCCCGGGTGTGGGAGTCCCGCAGCGCTGTAATACACAGTAACGTGATTACCAGTAAGCGGTGCTGTGTATATAGTATTCAGGCCCCGGGTGTGGAGTCCCGCAGCGCTGTAATACACAGTAACGTGATTACCAGTAAGCGGTGCTGTGTATATAGTATTCAGGCCCCGGGTGTGGGAGACACGCAGCGCTGTAATACACAGTAACGTGATTACCAGTAAGCGGGTGCTGTGTATATAGTATTCAGGCCCCGGGTGTGGGAGACACGCAGCGCTGTAATACACAGTAACGTGATTACCAGTAAGCGGTGCTGTGTATATAGTATTCAGGCCCCGGGTGTGGGAGTCCCGCAGCGCTGTAATACACAGTAACGTGATTACCAGTAAGCGGTGCTGTGTATATAGTATTCAGGCCCCGGGTGTGGGAGTCCCGCAGCGCTGTAATACACAGTAACGTGATTACCAGTAAGCGGTGCTGTGTATATAGTATTCAGGCCCCGGGTGTGGGAGACACGCAGCGCTGTAATACACAGTAACGTGATTACCAGTAAGCGGTGCTGTGTATATAGTATTCAGGCCCCGGGTGTGGGAGTCCCGCAGCGCTGTAATACACAGTAACGTGATTACCAGTAAGCGGTGCTGTGTATATAGTATTCAGGCCCCGGGTGTGGGAGTCCCGCAGCGCTGTAATACACAGTAACGTGATTACCAGTAAGCGGTGCTGTGTATATAGTATTCAGGCCCCGGGTGTGGGAGACACACAGCGCTGTAATACACAGTAACGTGATTACCAGTAAGCGGTGCTGTGTATATAGTATTCAGGCCCCGGGTGTGGGAGACACGCAGCGCTGTAATACACAGTAACGTGATTACCAGTAAGCGGTGCTGTGTATATAGTATTCAGGCCCCGGGTGTGGGAGTCCCGCAGCGCTGTAATACACAGTAACGTGATTACCAGTAAGCGGTGCTGTGTATATAGTATTCAGGCCCCGGGTGTGGGAGACACGCAGCGCTGTAATACACAGTAACGTGATTACCAGTAAGCGGTGCTGTGTATATAGTATTCAGGCCCCGGGTGTGGGAGACACGCAGCGCTGTAATACACAGTAACGTGATTACCAGTAAGCGGTGCTGTGTATATAGTATTCAGGCCCCGGGTGTGGGAGACACGCAGCGCTGTAATACACAGTAACGTGATTACCAGTAAGCGGTGCTGTGTATATAGTATTCAGGCCCCGGGTGTGGGAGTCCCGCAGCGCTGTAATACACAGTAACGTGATTACCAGTAAGCGGTGCTGTGTATATAGTATTCAGGCCCCGGGTGTGGGAGACACGCAGCGCTGTAATACACAGTAACGTGATTACCAGTAAGCGGTGCTGTGTATATAGTATTCAGGCCCGGGTGTGGGAGACACGCAGCGCTGTAATACACAGTAACGTGATTACCAGTAAGCGGTGCTGTGTATATAGTATTCAGGCCCCGGGTGTGGGAGACCCAGCAGCGCTGTAATACACAGTAACGTGATTACCAGTAAGCGGTGCTGTGTATATAGTATTCAGGCCCCGGGTGTGGGAGACACACAGCGCTGTAATACACAGTAACGTGATTACCAGTAAGCGGTGCTGTGTATATAGTATTCAGGCCCCGGGTGTGGGAGACACGCAGCGCTGTAATACACAGTAACGTGATTACCAGTAAGCGGTGCTGTGTATATAGTATTCAGGCCCCGGGTGTGGGAGTCCCGCAGCGCTGTAATACACAGTAACGTGATTACCAGTAAGCGGTGCTGTGTATATAGTATTCAGGCCCCGGGTGTGGGAGACACGCAGCGCTGTAATACACAGTAACGTGATTACCAGTAAGCGGTGCTGTGTATATAGTATTCAGGCCCCGGGTGTGGGAGACACGCAGCGCTGTAATACACAGTAACGTGATTACCAGTAAGCGGTGCTGTGTATATAGTATTCAGGCCCCGGGTGTGGGAGACACACAGCGCTGTAATACACAGTAACGTGATTACCAGTAAGCGGTGCTGTGTATATAGTATTCAGGCCCCGGGTGTGGGAGACACGCAGCGCTGTAATACACAGTAACGTGATTACCAGTAAGCGGTGCTGTGTATATAGTATTCAGGCCCCGGGTGTGGGAGACACGCAGCGCTGTAATACACAGTAACGTGATTACCAGTAAGCGGTGCTGTGTATATAGTATTCAGGCCCCGGGTGTGGGAGACACGCAGCGCTGTAATACACAGTAACGTGATTACCAGTAAGCGGTGCTGTGTATATAGTATTCAGGCCCCGGGTGTGGGAGACACGCAGCGCTGTAATACACAGTAACGTGATTACCAGTAAGCGGTGGCTGTGTATATAGTATTCAGGCCCCGGGTGTGGGAGACACACAGCGCTGTAATACACAGTAACGTGATTACCAGTAAGCGGTGCTGTGTATATAGTATTCAGGCCCCGGGTGTGGGAGTCCCGCAGCGCTGTAATACACAGTAACGTGATTACCAGTAAGCGGTGCTGTGTATATAGTATTCAGGCCCCGGGTGTGGGAGTCCCGCAGCGCTGTAATACACAGTAACGTGATTACCAGTAAGCGGTGCTGTGTATATAGTATTCAGGCCCCGGGTGTGGGAGTCCCGCAGCGCTGTAATACACAGTAACGTGATTACCAGTAAGCGGTGCTGTGTATATAGTATTCAGGCCCCGGGTGTGGGAGACACGCAGCGCTGTAATACACAGTAACGTGATTACCAGTAAGCGGTGCTGTGTATATAGTATTCAGGCCCCGGGTGTGGGAGACACGCAGCGCTGTAATACACAGTAACGTGATTACCAGTAAGCGGTGCTGTGTATATAGTATTCAGGCCCCGGGTGTGGGAGTCCCGCAGCGCTGTAATACACAGTAACGTGATTACCAGTAAGCGGTGCTGTGTATATAGTATTCAGGCCCCGGGTGTGGGAGTCCCGCAGCGCTGTAATACACAGTAACGTGATTACCAGTAAGCGGTGCTGTGTATATAGTATTCAGGCCCCGGGTGTGGGAGACACGCAGCGCTGTAATACACAGTAACGTGATTACCAGTAAGCGGTGCTGTGTATATAGTATTCAGGCCCCGGGTGTGGGAGTCACACAGCGCTGTAATACACAGTAACGTGATTACCAGTAAGCGGTGCTGTGTATATAGTATTCAGGCCCCGGGTGTGGGAGACACGCAGCGCTGTAATACACAGTAACGTGATTACCAGTAAGCGGTGCTGTGTATATAGTATTCAGGCCCCGGGTGTGGGAGTCCCGCAGCGCTGTAATACACAGTAACGTGATTACCAGTAAGCGGTGCTGTGTATATAGTATTCAGGCCCCGGGTGTGGGAGACACGCAGCGCTGTAATACACAGTAACGTGATTACCAGTAAGCGGTGCTGTGTATATAGTATTCAGGCCCCGGGTGTGGGACCCCGCAGCGCTGTAATACACAGTAACGTGATTACCAGTAAGCGGGGGCTGTGTATATAGTATTCAGGCCCCGGGTGTGGGAGCCCCGCAGCGCTGTAATACACAGTAACGTGATTACCAGTAAGCGGTGCTGTGTATATAGTATTCAGGCCCGGGTGTGGGAGACACGCAGCGCTGTAATACACAGTAACGTGATTACCAGTAAGCGGTGCTGTGTATATAGTATTCAGGCCCCGGGTGTGGGAGACACGCAGCGCTGTAATACACAGTAACGTGATTACCAGTAAGCGGTGCTGTGTATATAGTATTCAGGCCCCGGGTGTGGGAGACACGCAGCGCTGTAATACACAGTAACGTGATTACCAGTAAGCGGTGCTGTGTATATAGTATTCAGGCCCCGGGTGTGGGAGTCCCGCAGCGCTGTAATACACAGTAACGTGATTACCAGTAAGCGGTGCTGTGTATATAGTATTCAGGCCCCGGGTGTGGGAGTCCCGCAGCGCTGTAATACACAGTAACGTGATTACCAGTAAGCGGTGCTGTGTATATAGTATTCAGGCCCCGGGTGTGGGAGACACGCAGCGCTGTAATACACAGTAACGTGATTACCAGTAAGCGGTGCTGTGTATATAGTATTCAGGCCCCGGGTGTGGGAGACACGCAGCGCTGTAATACACAGTAACGTGATTACCAGTAAGCGGTGCTGTGTATATAGTATTCAGGCCCCGGGTGTGGGAGACACGCAGCGCTGTAATACACAGTAACGTGATTACCAGTAAGCGGTGCTGTGTATATAGTATTCAGGCCCCGGGTGTGGGAGCCCCGCAGCGCTGTAATACACAGTAACGTGATTACCAGTAAGCGGGGCTGTGTATATAGTATTCAGGCCCCGGGTGTGGGAGCCCCGCAGCGCTGTAATACACAGTAACGTGATTACCAGTAAGCGGTGCTGTGTATATAGTATTCAGGCCCCGGGTGTGGGAGACACACAGCGCTGTAATACACAGTAACGTGATTACCAGTAAGCGGTGCTGTGTATATAGTATTCAGGCCCCGGGTGTGGGAGACACGCAGCGCTGTAATACACAGTAACGTGATTACCAGTAAGCGGTGCTGTGTATATAGTATTCAGGCCCCGGGTGTGGGAGTCCCGCAGCGCTGTAATACACAGTAACGTGATTACCAGTAAGCGGTGCTGTGTATATAGTATTCAGGCCCCGGGTGTGGGAGCCCCGCAGCGCTGTAATACACAGTAACGTGATTACCAGTAAGCGGTGCTGTGTATATAGTATTCAGGCCCCGGGTGTGGGAGTCCCGCAGCGCTGTAATACACAGTAACGTGATTACCAGTAAGCGGTGCTGTGTATATAGTATTCAGGCCCCGGGTGTGGGAGTCCCGCAGCGCTGTAATACACAGTAACGTGATTACCAGTAAGCGGGGGCTGTGTATATAGTATTCAGGCCCCGGGTGTGGGAGACACGCAGCGCTGTAATACACAGTAACGTGATTACCAGTAAGCGGTGCTGTGTATATAGTATTCAGGCCCCGGGTGTGGGAGTCCCGCAGCGCTGTAATACACAGTAACGTGATTACCAGTAAGCGGTGCTGTGTATATAGTATTCAGGCCCCGGGTGTGGGAGTCCCGCAGCGCTGTAATACACAGTAACGTGATTACCAGTAAGCGGTGCTGTGTATATAGTATTCAGGCCCCGGGTGTGGGAGTCCCGCAGCGCTGTAATACACAGTAACGTGATTACCAGTAAGCGGTGCTGTGTATATAGTATTCAGGCCCCGGGTGTGGGAGTCCCGCAGCGCTGTAATACACAGTAACGTGATTACCAGTAAGCGGTGCTGTGTATATAGTATTCAGGCCCCGGGTGTGGGAGACACGCAGCGCTGTAATACACAGTAACGTGATTACCAGTAAGCGGTGCTGTGTATATAGTATTCAGGCCCCGGGTGTGGGAGTCCCGCAGCGCTGTAATACACAGTAACGTGATTACCAGTAAGCGGTGCTGTGTATATAGTATTCAGGCCCCGGGTGTGGGAGACACGCAGCGCTGTAATACACAGTAACGTGATTACCAGTAAGCGGTGCTGTGTATATAGTATTCAGGCCCCGGGTGTGGGAGCCCCGCAGCGCTGTAATACACAGTAACGTGATTACCAGTAAGCGGGGCTGTGTATATAGTATTCAGGCCCCGGGTGTGGGAGACACGCAGCGCTGTAATACACAGTAACGTGATTACCAGTAAGCGGTGCTGTGTATATAGTATTCAGGCCCCGGGTGTGGGAGTCCCGCAGCGCTGTAATACACAGTAACGTGATTACCAGTAAGCGGTGCTGTGTATATAGTATTCAGGCCCCGGGTGTGGGAGACACACAGCGCTGTAATACACAGTAACGTGATTACCAGTAAGCGGTGCTGTGTATATAGTATTCAGGCCCCGGGTGTGGGAGACACACAGCGCTGTAATACACAGTAACGTGATTACCAGTAAGCGGTGCTGTGTATATAGTATTCAGGCCCCGGGTGTGGGAGTCCCGCAGCGCTGTAATACACAGTAACGTGATTACCAGTAAGCGGTGCTGTGTATATAGTATTCAGGCCCCGGGTGTGGGAGACACGCAGCGCTGTAATACACAGTAACGTGATTACCAGTAAGCGGTGCTGTGTATATAGTATTCAGGCCCCGGGTGTGGGAGACACGCAGCGCTGTAATACACAGTAACGTGATTACCAGTAAGCGGGTGCTGTGTATATAGTATTCAGGCCCCGGGTGTGGGAGTCCCGCAGCGCTGTAATACACAGTAACGTGATTACCAGTAAGCGGGGGCTGTGTATATAGTATTCAGGCCCCGGGTGTGGGAGTCCCGCAGCGCTGTAATACACAGTAACGTGATTACCAGTAAGCGGTGCTGTGTATATAGTATTCAGGCCCCGGGTGTGGGAGACACGCAGCGCTGTAATACACAGTAACGTGATTACCAGTAAGCGGTGCTGTGTATATAGTATTCAGGCCCCGGGTGTGGGAGTCACGCAGCGCTGTAATACACAGTAACGTGATTACCAGTAAGCGGTGCTGTGTATATAGTATTCAGGCCCCGGGTGTGGGAGTCCCGCAGCGCTGTAATACACAGTAACGTGATTACCAGTAAGCGGTGCTGTGTATATAGTATTCAGGCCCCGGGTGTGGGAGTCCCGCAGCGCTGTAATACACAGTAACGTGATTACCAGTAAGCGGGGCTGTGTATATAGTATTCAGGCCCCGGGTGTGGGAGACACGCAGCGCTGTAATACACAGTAACGTGATTACCAGTAAGCGGTGCTGTGTATATAGTATTCAGGCCCCGGGTGTGGGAGACACGCAGCGCTGTAATACACTAGTAACGTGATTACCAGTAAGCGGTGCTGTGTATATAGTATTCAGGCCCCGGGTGTGGGAGACACACAGCGCTGTAATACACAGTAACGTGATTACCAGTAAGCGGTGCTGTGTATATAGTATTCAGGCCCCGGGTGTGGGAGACACGCAGCGCTGTAATACACAGTAACGTGATTACCAGTAAGCGGTGCTGTGTATATAGTATTCAGGCCCCGGGTGTGGGAGACACGCAGCGCTGTAATACACAGTAACGTGATTACCAGTAAGCGGTGCTGTGTATATAGTATTCAGGCCCCGGGTGTGGGAGTCCCGCAGCGCTGTAATACACAGTAACGTGATTACCAGTAAGCGGTGCTGTGTATATAGTATTCAGGCCCCGGGTGTGGGAGACACACAGCGCTGTAATACACAGTAACGTGATTACCAGTAAGCGGTGCTGTGTATATAGTATTCAGGCCCCGGGTGTGGGAGCCCCGCAGCGCTGTAATACACAGTAACGTGATTACCAGTAAGCGGTGCTGTGTATATAGTATTCAGGCCCCGGGTGTGGGAGTCCCGCAGCGCTGTAATACACAGTAACGTGATTACCAGTAAGCGGTGCTGTGTATATAGTATTCAGGCCCCGGGTGTGGGAGACACACAGCGCTGTAATACACAGTAACGTGATTACCAGTAAGCGGTGCTGTGTATATAGTATTCAGGCCCCGGGTGTGGGAGACACGCAGCGCTGTAATACACAGTAACGTGATTACCAGTAAGCGGTGCTGTGTATATAGTATTCAGGCCCCGGGTGTGGGAGACACACAGCGCTGTAATACACAGTAACGTGATTACCAGTAAGCGGGGCTGTGTATATAGTATTCAGGCCCCGGGTGCGGGAGTCCCCGCAGCGCTGTAATACACAGTAACGTGATTACCAGTAAGCGGTGCTGTGTATATAGTATTCAGGCCCCGGGTGCGGGAGTCCCCGCAGCGCTGTAATACACAGTAACGTGATTACCAGTAAGCGGTGCTGTGTATATAGTATTCAGGCCCCGGGTGTGAGAGTCCCGCAGCGCTGTAATACACAGTAACGTGATTACCAGTAAGCGGGGGCTGTGTATATAGTATTCAGGCCCCGGGTGTGGGAGACACACAGCGCTGTAATACACAGTAACGTGATTACCAGTAAGCGGTGCTGTGTATATAGTATTCAGGCCCCGGGTGTGGGAGACACGCAGCGCTGTAATACACAGTAACGTGATTACCAGTAAGCGGTGCTGTGTATATAGTATTCAGGCCCCGGGTGTGGGAGACACACAGCGCTGTAATACACAGTAACGTGATTACCAGTAAGCGGGGACTGTGTATATAGTATTCAGGCCCCGGGTGTGGGAGTCCCGCAGCGCTGTAATACACAGTAACGTGATTACCAGTAAGCGGGGGCTGTGTATATAGTATTCAGGCCCCGGGTGTGGGAGACACGCAGCGCTGTAATACACAGTAACGTGATTACCAGTAAGCGGTGCTGTGTATATAGTATTCAGGCCCCGGGTGTGGGAGACACGCAGCGCTGTAATACACAGTAACGTGATTACCAGTAAGCGGGGCTGTGTATATAGTATTCAGGCCCCG
The DNA here is from genome assembly GCF_040206685.1 of Ascaphus truei. NCBI lineage: Eukaryota > Metazoa > Chordata > Amphibia > Anura > Ascaphidae > Ascaphus > Ascaphus truei. The sequence goes on along the minus strand of NW_027454555.1, from coordinate 7,474 downwards.
GGTGTGGGAGTCCCGCAGCACTGTAATACACAGTAACGTGATTACCAGTAAGCGGTGCTGTGTATATAGTATTCAGGCCCCGGGTGTGGGAGACACGCAGCGCTGTAATACACAGTAACGTGATTACCAGTAAGCGGTGCTGTGTATATAGTATTCAGGCCCCGGGTGTGGGAGCCCCGCAGCGCTGTAATACACAGTAACGTGATTACCAGTAAGCGGTGCTGTGTATATAGTATTCAGGCCCCGGGTGTGGGAGCCCCGCAGCGCTGTAATACACAGTAACGTGATTACCAGTAAGCGGTGCTGTGTATATAGTATTCAGGCCCCGGGTGTGGGAGTCCCGCAGCGCTGTAATACACAGTAACGTGATTACCAGTAAGCGGTGCTGTGTATATAGTATTCAGGCCCCGGGTGTGGGAGCCCCGCAGCGCTGTAATACACAGTAACGTGATTACCAGTAAGCGGTGCTGTGTATATAGTATTCAGGCCCCGGGTGTGGGAGTCCCGCAGCGCTGTAATACACAGTAACGTGATTACCAGTAAGCGGTGCTGTGTATATAGTATTCAGGCCCCGGGTGTGGGAGTCCCGCAGCGCTGTAATACACAGTAACGTGATTACCAGTAAGCGGTGCTGTGTATATAGTATTCAGGCCCCGGGTGTGGGAGACACACAGCGCTGTAATACACAGTAACGTGATTACCAGTAAGCGGTGCTGTGTATATAGTATTCAGGCCCCGGGTGTGGGAGACACACAGCGCTGTAATACACAGTAACGTGATTACCAGTAAGCGGGGCTGTGTATATAGTATTCAGGCCCCGGGTGTGGGAGACACACAGCGCTGTAATACACAGTAACGTGATTACCAGTAAGCGGTGCTGTGTATATAGTATTCAGGCCCCGGGTGTGGGAGTCCCGCAGCGCTGTAATACACAGTAACGTGATTACCAGTAAGCGGTGCTGTGTATATAGTATTCAGGCCCCGGGTGTGGGAGTCCCGCAGCGCTGTAATACACAGTAACGTGATTACCAGTAAGCGGGGGCTGTGTATATAGTATTCAGGCCCCGGGTGTGGGAGTCCCGCAGCGCTGTAATACACAGTAACGTGATTACCAGTAAGCGGTGCTGTGTATATAGTATTCAGGCCCCGGGTGTGGGATCCCCGCAGCGCTGTAATACACAGTAACGTGATTACCAGTAAGCGGTGCTGTGTATATAGTATTCAGGCCCCGGGTGTGGGAGACACGCAGCGCTGTAATACACAGTAACGTGATTACCAGTAAGCGGGGGCTGTGTATATAGTATTCAGGCCCCGGGTGTGGGAGACACACAGCGCTGTAATACACAGTAACGTGATTACCAGTAAGCGGTGCTGTGTATATAGTATTCAGGCCCCGGGTGTGGGAGACACACAGCGCTGTAATACACAGTAACGTGATTACCAGTAAGCGGTGCTGTGTATATAGTATTCAGGCCCCGGGTGTGGGAGTCCCGCAGCGCTGTAATACACAGTAACGTGATTACCAGTAAGCGGTGCTGTGTATATAGTATTCAGGCCCCGGGTGTGGGAGACACGCAGCGCTGTAATACACAGTAACGTGATTACCAGTAAGCGGTGCTGTGTATATAGTATTCAGGCCCCGGGTGTGGGAGTACCGCAGCGCTGTAATACACAGTAACGTGATTACCAGTAAGCGGTGCTGTGTATATAGTATTCAGGCCCCGGGTGTGGGAGCCCCGCAGCGCTGTAATACACAGTAACGTGATTACCAGTAAGCGGGGGCTGTGTATATAGTATTCAGGCCCCGGGTGTGGGAGACACGCAGCGCTGTAATACACAGTAACGTGATTACCAGTAAGCGGTGCTGTGTATATAGTATTCAGGCCCCGGGTGTGGGAGACACACAGCGCTGTAATACACAGTAACGTGATTACCAGTAAGCGGGGGCTGTGTATATAGTATTCAGGCCCCGGGTGTGGGAGTCCCGCAGCGCTGTAATACACAGTAACGTGATTACCAGTAAGCGGTGCTGTGTATATAGTATTCAGGCCCCGGGTGTGGGAGACACACAGCGCTGTAATACACAGTAACGTGATTACCAGTAAGCGGTGCTGTGTATATAGTATTCAGGCCCCGGGTGTGGGAGACACACAGCGCTGTAATACACAGTAACGTGATTACCAGTAAGCGGTGCTGTGTATATAGTATTCAGGCCCCGGGTGTGGGAGACACGCAGCGCTGTAATACACAGTAACGTGATTACCAGTAAGCGGTGCTGTGTATATAGTATTCAGGCCCCGGGTGTGGGAGTCCCGCAGCGCTGTAATACACAGTAACGTGATTACCAGTAAGCGGGGGCTGTGTATATAGTATTCAGGCCCCGGGTGTGGGAGTCCCGCAGCGCTGTAATACACAGTAACGTGATTACCAGTAAGCGGGGGCTGTGTATATAGTATTCAGGCCCCGGGTGTGGGAGACACACAGCGCTGTAATACACAGTAACGTGATTACCAGTAAGCGGTGCTGTGTATATAGTATTCAGGCCCCGGGTGTGGGAGTCCCGCAGCGCTGTAATACACAGTAACGTGATTACCAGTAAGCGGGGCTGTGTATATAGTATTCAGGCCCCGGGTGTGGGAGACACGCAGCGCTGTAATACACAGTAACATGATTACCAGTAAGCGGTGCTGTGTATATAGTATTCAGGCCCCGGGTGTGGGAGACACACAGCGCTGTAATACACAGTAACGTGATTACCAGTAAGCGGTGCTGTGTATATAGTATTCAGGCCCCGGGTGTGGGAGACACACAGCGCTGTAATACACAGTAACGTGATTACCAGTAAGCGGTGCTGTGTATATAGTATTCAGGCCCCGGGTGTGGGAGACACACAGCGCTGTAATACACAGTAACGTGATTACCAGTAAGCGGTGCTGTGTATATAGTATTCAGGCCCCGGGTGTGGGAGACACACAGCGCTGTAATACACAGTAACGTGATTACCAGTAAGCGGTGCTGTGTATATAGTATTCAGGCCCCGGGTGTGGGAGCCCCGCAGCGCTGTAATACACAGTAACGTGATTACCAGTAAGCGGGGGCTGTGTATATAGTATTCAGGCCCCGGGTGTGGGAGACACACAGCGCTGTAATACACAGTAACGTGATTACCAGTAAGCGGCGCTGTGTATATAGTATTCAGGCCCCGGGTGTGGGAGACACACAGCGCTGTAATACACAGTAACGTGATTACCAGTAAGCGGTGCTGTGTATATAGTATTCAGGCCCCGGGTGTGGGAGACACACAGCGCTGTAATACACAGTAACGTGATTACCAGTAAGCGGTGCTGTGTATATAGTATTCAGGCCCCGGGTGTGGGAGTCCCGCAGCGCTGTAATACACAGTAACGTGATTACCAGTAAGCGGTGCTGTGTATATAGTATTCAGGCCCCGGGTGTGGGAGACACGCAGCGCTGTAATACACAGTAACGTGATTACCAGTAAGCGGTGCTGTGTATATAGTATTCAGGCCCCGGGTGTGGAGTCCCGCAGCGCTGTAATACACAGTAACGTGATTACCAGTAAGCGGTGCTGTGTATATAGTATTCAGGCCCCGGGTGTGGGAGTCCCGCAGCGCTGTAATACACAGTAACGTGATTACCAGTAAGCGGTGCTGTGTATATAGTATTCAGGCCCCGGGTGTGGGAGACACGCAGCGCTGTAATACACAGTAACGTGATTACCAGTAAGCGGTGCTGTGTATATAGTATTCAGGCCCCGGGTGTGGGAGTCCCGCAGCGCTGTAATACACAGTAACGTGATTACCAGTAAGCGGTGCTGTGTATATAGTATTCAGGCCCCGGGTGTGGGAGTCCCGCAGCGCTGTAATACACAGTAACGTGATTACCAGTAAGCGGTGCTGTGTATATAGTATTCAGGCCCCGGGTGTGGGAGACACACAGCGCTGTAATACACAGTAACGTGATTACCAGTAAGCGGGGGCTGTGTATATAGTATTCAGGCCCCGGGTGTGGGAGACACGCAGCGCTGTAATACACAGTAACGTGATTACCAGTAAGCGGTGCTGTGTATATAGTATTCAGGCCCCGGGTGTGGGAGTCCCGCAGCGCTGTAATACACAGTAACGTGATTACCAGTAAGCGGTGCTGTGTATATAGTATTCAGGCCCCGGGTGTGGGAGTCCCGCAGCGCTGTAATACACAGTAACGTGATTACCAGTAAGCGGTGCTGTGTATATAGTATTCAGGCCCCGGGTGTGGGAGACACGCAGCGCTGTAATACACAGTAACGTGATTACCAGTAAGCGGTGCTGTGTATATAGTATTCAGGCCCCGGGTGTGGGGAGACACACAGCGCTGTAATACACAGTAACGTGATTACCAGTAAGCGGTGCTGTGTATATAGTATTCAGGCCCCGGGTGTGGGAGTCCCGCAGCGCTGTAATACACAGTAACGTGATTACCAGTAAGCGGTGCTGTGTATATAGTATTCAGGCCCCGGGTGTGGGAGACACGCAGCGCTGTAATACACAGTAACGTGATTACCAGTAAGCGGTGCTGTGTATATAGTATTCAGGCCCCGGGTGTGGGAGTCCCGCAGCGCTGTAATACACAGTAACGTGATTACCAGTAAGCGGTGCTGTGTATATAGTATTCAGGCCCCGGGTGTGGGAGTCCCGCAGCGCTGTAATACACAGTAACGTGATTACCAGTAAGCGGTGCTGTGTATATAGTATTCAGGCCCCGGGTGTGGGACCCCGCAGCGCTGTAATACACAGTAACGTGATTACCAGTAAGCGGTGCTGTGTATATAGTATTCAGGCCCCGGGTGTGGGAGTCCCGCAGTGCTGTAATACACAGTAACGTGATTACCAGTAAGCGGTGCTGTGTATATAGTATTCAGGCCCCGGGTGTGGGAGTCCCGCAGCGCTGTAATACACAGTAACGTGATTACCAGTAAGCGGGGCTGTGTATATAGTATTCAGGCCCCGGGTGTGGGAGACACGCAGCGCTGTAATACACAGTAACGTGATTACCAGTAAGCGGTGCTGTGTATATAGTATTCAGGCCCCGGGTGTGGGAGCCCCGCAGCGCTGTAATACACAGTAACGTGATTACCAGTAAGCGGTGCTGTGTATATAGTATTCAGGCCCCGGGTGTGGGAGACACGCAGCGCTGTAATACACAGTAACGTGATTACCAGTAAGCGGTGCTGTGTATATAGTATTCAGGCCCCGGGTGTGGGAGTCCCGCAGCGCTGTAATACACAGTAACGTGATTACCAGTAAGCGGTGCTGTGTATATAGTATTCAGGCCCCGGGTGTGGGAGCCCCGCAGCGCTGTAATACACAGTAACGTGATTACCAGTAAGCGGTGCTGTGTATATAGTATTCAGGCCCCGGGTGTGGGAGACCCGCAGCGCTGTAATACACAGTAACGTGATTACCAGTAAGCGGTGCTGTGTATATAGTATTCAGGCCCCGGGTGTGGGAGCCCCGCAGCGCTGTAATACACAGTAACGTGATTACCAGTAAGCGGTGCTGTGTATATAGTATTCAGGCCCCGGGTGTGGGAGCCCCGCAGCGCTGTAATACACAGTAACGTGATTACCAGTAAGCGGTGCTGTGTATATAGTATTCAGGCCCCGGGTGTGGGAGACACACAGCGCTGTAATACACAGTAACGTGATTACCAGTAAGCGGTGCTGTGTATATAGTATTCAGGCCCCGGGTGTGGGAGACACGCAGCGCTGTAATACACAGTAACGTGATTACCAGTAAGCGGTGCTGTGTATATAGTATTCAGGCCCCGGGTGTGGGAGACACGCAGCGCTGTAATACACAGTAACGTGATTACCAGTAAGCGGTGCTGTGTATATAGTATTCAGGCCCCGGGTGTGGGAGACACGCAGCGCTGTAATACACAGTAACGTGATTACCAGTAAGCGGTGCTGTGTATATAGTATTCAGGCCCCGGGTGTGGGAGTCCCGCAGCGCTGTAATACACAGTAACGTGATTACCAGTAAGCGGTGCTGTGTATATAGTATTCAGGCCCCGGGTGTGGGAGACCCGCAGCGCTGTAATACACAGTAACGTGATTACCAGTAAGCGGTGCTGTGTATATAGTATTCAGGCCCCGGGTGTGGGAGACACGCAGCGCTGTAATACACAGTAACGTGATTACCAGTAAGCGGTGCTGTGTATATAGTATTCAGGCCCCGGGTGTCGGGAGTCCCGCAGCGCTGTAATACACAGTAACGTGATTACCAGTAAGCGGTGCTGTGTATATAGTATTCAGGCCCCGGGTGTGGGAGTCCCCGCAGCGCTGTAATACACAGTAACGTGATTACCAGTAAGCGGTGCTGTGTATATAGTATTCAGGCCCCGGGTGTGGGAGACACGCAGCGCTGTAATACACAGTAACGTGATTACCAGTAAGCGGTGCTGTGTATATAGTATTCAGGCCCCGGGTGTGGGAGACACGCAGCGCTGTAATACACAGTAACGTGATTACCAGTAAGCGGTGCTGTGTATATAGTATTCAGGCCCCGGGTGTGGGAGCCCCGCAGCGCTGTAATACACAGTAACGTGATTACCAGTAAGCGGTGCTGTGTATATAGTATTCAGGCCCCGGGTGTGGGAGTCCGCAGCGCTGTAATACACAGTAACGTGATTACCAGTAAGCGGGTGCTGTGTATATAGTATTCAGGCCCCGGGTGTGGGAGTCCCGCAGCGCTGTAATACACAGTAACGTGATTACCAGTAAGCGGTGCTGTGTATATAGTATTCAGGCCCCGGGTGTGGGAGACACGCAGCGCTGTAATACACAGTAACGTGATTACCAGTAAGCGGTGCTGTGTATATAGTATTCAGGCCCCGGGTGTGGGAGACACACAGCGCTGTAATACACAGTAACGTGATTACCAGTAAGCGGTGCTGTGTATATAGTATTCAGGCCCCGGGTGTGGGAGACCCGCAGCGCTGTAATACACAGTAACGTGATTACCAGTAAGCGGTGCTGTGTATATAGTATTCAGGCCCCGGGTGTGGGAGACCGCAGCGCTGTAATACACAGTAACGTGATTACCAGTAAGCGGTGCTGTGTATATAGTATTCAGGCCCCGGGTGTGGGAGACCCGCAGCGCTGTAATACACAGTAACGTGATTACCAGTAAGCGGTGCTGTGTATATAGTATTCAGGCCCCGGGTGTGGGAGTCCCGCAGCGCTGTAATACACAGTAACGTGATTACCAGTAAGCGGTGCTGTGTATATAGTATTCAGGCCCCGGGTTGTGGGAGTCCCGCAGCGCTGTAATACACAGTAACGTGATTACCAGTAAGCGGTGCTGTGTATATAGTATTCAGGCCCCGGGTGTGGAGTCCCGCAGCGCTGTAATACACAGTAACGTGATTACCAGTAAGCGGTGCTGTGTATATAGTATTCAGGCCCCGGTGT
>NW_027454554.1:0-71957 GCF_040206685.1 Ascaphus truei | reverse complement strand
CACTGTATAAACTGTGGGCTCTCCATTCATTTATATTCACACAGATACACACACACACACACACACACACACACACACACACACACACACACACTCTTACATCACTAACTTTCAGGAACCATTTAACACCTCTAGCCATAAATCACATTCACACAAGGGGGGGGGAGAAGAGACAAGCACAGATAACATTCCAAGAGACACTGTTTTTAAGTATACCCTTTGCTTGCTTCATTCATTGTAACATCGCCAGAAGAAGAGATCAGCGTATCTCGAAAGCTCGCACAAATAAAAGCATTTCGTTAGCCACAGAACGGTATAGTCTATTTATTTTTTGATTATCTTATCTTATACTATATTAGTGAAAGCACTGTATGTTTGCCTGCCTGCCTGCATGCATGCATGCCTGCCTGCTGGATGTCCGGTGTCCCTAGCGGGAATCTCATTGGTCCCTTGGCCCGCCCGCCCCCGCACACCTCTCATTGGCCTCACACACTCACACCACCCCCTTGGCCCGCCCCCCACACCTCTCATTGGCCTGAGGCGGAGTGACGGGCCAAAAAAATAACTAACACACACACACACACACACACACACACACACACACACACACACACACACACACACACACACACACACACACACACACCTCTCTCTCCCCTCTCCAAATCACCTTTTCCCCCTCCCCAGCGGCATCACCTCTTCCCCCTCCCCAGCGGCATCACCTCTTCCCCCTCCCCAGAGGCATCACCTCTTCCCCCTCACCAGCAGCATCACCTCTTCCCCCTCCCCAGCGGCATCACCTCTTCCCCCTCCCCAGCGGCATCACCTCTTCCCCTTCCCCAGCGGCATCACCTCTTCCCCATATATACTAGCTGAGAGACCCGGCGTTGCCCGGGATGTAATGTTCCCGTTCCTCTCTCTCCTCCCCCCTCTCTCTGTTTGTCCCCCATTCACATCAATCCAGTCCCCCCCCTCCCTCCCTCCTTTACAGCTTCATGTAGCGTGTGTGCGTCAGTCACTGTGTGTTTGCTCGCGCGTCAGTGAGTCTGAGGCAGAAACACAAACACACACAGACTGACTGACGCACACACAGTCAGTGTGTGCCTCAGTCAGTGTGTGCGTGCGTCAGTCAGGCTTTGTGTGCGCGTCAGTCAGTGTGTGCGTGCGTGCGTGCGGCAGTCAGTCAGTGTGTGCGCGCGGGGCGTCAAAGGCAGGGGGGGGCATCAAAGGGAGGGGGGGGGCGTCAAAAGGAGGGGGGGGCGTCAAAGGGAGGGGGGGGGCGTCAAAGTGAGGGGGGGGGGCGTCAAAGTGAGGGGGGGGGCGTCAAAGTGAGGGGGGGGGGGGCGTCAAAGGGAGGGGGGGGGCGTCAAAGGGAGGGGGGGGCGTCAAAGGGAGGGGGGGGGCGTCAAAGGGAGGGGGGGGGCGTCAAAGGGAGGGGGGGGGCGTCAAAGGGAGGGGGGGGCGTCAAAGGGAGGGGGGGGCGTCAAAGGGAGGGGGGGGCGTCAAAGGGAGGGGGGGGGCGTCAAAGGGAGGGGGGGGCGTCAAAGGGAGGGGGGGGCGTCAAAGGGAGGGGGGGGCGTCAAAGGGAGGGGGGGGGGCGTCAAAGGGAGGGGGGGCGTCAAAGGGAGGGGGGGGCGTCAAAGGGAGGGGGGGGGGCGCGTCAAAGGGAGGGGGGGGCGTCAAAGGGAGGGGGGGGGCGTCAAAGGGAGAGGGGGGGGCGTCAAAGGGAGAGGGGGGGGGCGTCAAAGGGAGGGGGGGGGGGGCGTCAAAGAGGAGGGGGGGGGGGGCGTCAAAGGGAGGGGGGGGGGCGTCAAAGGGAGGGGGGGGGCGTCAAAGGGAGGGGGGGGGCGTCAAAGGGAGGGGGGGGGGGCGTCAAAGGGAGGGGGGGGCGTCAAAGGGAGGGGGGGCGTCAAAGGGAGGGGGGGGGGGCGTCAAAGGGAGGGGGGGGGGCGTCAAAGGGAGGGGGGGGGGCGCCTCAAAGGCATGGATTCCTCCGCCTGCATTTCCTGCAGTGGACAGGAGGGGGGGGCAGTGGACAGGAGGGGGGGGGGCAGTGGACAGGAGGGGGGGGGGGGCAGTGGACAGGAGGGGGGGGGGGGCAGTGGACAGGAGGGGGGGGGCAGTGGACAGGAGGGGGGGGCAGTGGACAGGAGGGAGGGGGCAGTGGACAGGAGGGGGGGGCAGTGGACAGGAGGGGGGGGGGCAGTGGACAGGAGGGGGGGGCAGTGGACAGGAGGGGGGGGCAGTGGACAGGAGGGGGGGGCAGTGGACAGGAGGGGGGGGGGGCAGTGGACAGGAGGGGGGGGGGGGCAGTGGACAGGAGGGGGGGGGGGGCAGTGGACAGGAGGGGGGGGGCAGTGGACAGGAGGGGGGGGGGGCAGTGGACAGGAGGGGGGGGGGCAGTGGACAGGAGGGGGGGGGCAGTGGACAGGAGGGGGGGGGGCAGTGGACAGGAGGGGGGGGGGCAGTGGACAGGAGGGGGGGGCAGTGGACAGGAGGGGGGGGCAGTGGACAGGAGGGGGGGGCAGTGGACAGGAGGGGGGGGCAGTGGACAGGAGGGGGGGGCAGTGGACAGGAGGGGGGGGCAGTGGACAGGAGGGGGGGGGGCAGTGGACAGGAGGGAGGGGGCAGTGGACAGGAGGGGGGGGGCAGTGGACAGGAGGGGGGGGGGCAGTGGACAGGAGGGGGGGGGCAGTGGACAGGAGGGGGGACAGGAGGGGGACGCAGTGGACAGGAGGGGGGACGCAGTGGACAGGAGGGGGGACGCAGTGGACAGGAGGGGGGGCAGTGGACAGGAGGGGGGGGGCAGTGGACAGGAGGGGGGGGCAGTGGACAGGAGGGGGGGGCAGTGGACAGGAGGGGGGGGCAGTGGACAGGAGGGGGGGGCAGTGGACAGGAGGGGGGGGCAGTGGACAGGAGGGGGGGCAGTGGACAGGAGGGGGGGGGCAGTGGACAGGAGGGGGGGGCAGTGGACAGGAGGGGGGACGCAGTGGACAGGAGGTGAGGGGGGGGCAGTGGACAGGAGGGGGGGGCAGTGGATAGGAGGGGGGGGCAGTGGACAGTGACACACACACACACACACACACACACACACACACACACACACACACACACACACACACACCTCAGTTGATGCGCCCTTTCTTTAGTTCCGTTTGGCGCCGGAGGTGGGGAGCGACACCTACCTGTACTTCCGGGCGCCGCCACCGTCTGACTCGGCGCCGCGAGGGAGGAAGGGGGTCCGCCATCTTACGCGCCGCGTGGCAGCTGCGGGAAGCGAGGTGATTTGGAGCGGGGAGAGGTGATTTGGAGCGGGGAGAGGTGATTTGGAGCGGGGAGAGGTGATGCCGCTGAGGAGGGGGAAGAGGTGATGCCGCTGGGGAGGGGGAAGAGGTGATGCCGCTGGGGAGGGGGAAGAGGTGATGCCGCTGGGGAGGGGGAAGAGGTGATGCCGCTGGGGAGGGGGAAGAGGTGATGCCGCTGGGGAGGGGGAAGAGGTGATGCCGCTGGGGAGGGGGAAGAGGTGATGCCGCTGGGGAGGGGGAAGAGGTGATGCCGCTGGGGAGGGGGAAGAGGTGATGCCGCTGGGGAGGGGGAAGAGGTGATGCCGCTGGGGAGGGGGAAGAGGTGATGCCGCTGGGGAGGGGGAAGAGGTGATGCCGCTGGGGAGGGGGAAGAGGTGATGCCGCTGGGGAGGGGGAAGAGGTGATGCCGCTGGGGAAGGGGAAGAGGTGATGCCGCTGGGGAGGGGGAAGAGGTGATGCCGCTGGGGAGGGGGAAGAGGTGATGCCGCTGGTGAGGGGGAAGAGGTGATGCCTCTGGGGAGGGGGAAGAGGTGATGCCGCTGGGGAGGGGGAAGAGGTGATGCCGCTGGGGAGGGGGAAAAGGTGATTTGGAGAGGGGAGAGAGAGGTGTGTGTGTGTGTGTGTGTGTGTGTGTGTGTGTGTGTGTGTGTGTGTGTGTGTGTGTGTTAGTTATTTTTTTGGCCCGTCACTCCGCCTCAGGCCAATGAGAGGTGTGGGGGGCGGGCCAAGGGGGTGGTGTGAGTGTGTGAGGCCAATGAGAGGTGTGCGGGGGCGGGCGGGCCAAGGGACCAATGAGATTCCCGCTAGGGACACCGGACATCCAGCAGGCAGGCATGCATGCATGCAGGCAGGCAGGCAAACATACAGTGCTTTCACTAATATAGTATAAGATATATATATATATATATATATATTTTTTTTTTTGCATGTCATTTCCCAGAATCCCTTGCTGCAGTGGAAGTGCTGTATGCTGGTGATAATGGGGAAAGGAGGGGTTGCAGACCTGCCTAAGACATGCAGATGAGCATACAGTTGTATTTGCATATTTGCTTTCCTGTGGAGGGTTTTTGTCACTTTTTTTACTCACCATAACTTAACTCAGTATTATGGTATAGCCTATCCCATAGCCTCTTTGCATACCCAGTTAAATCAACCCCACACTGATGAGACCCATTAAGGTCGAAACAGCTGTCTGTGGGTGGTTTTCTGGGTATGCACCTTAACCCTGGCTGTGCTCAAAGCTGTGACCATGCAGCAAGCTTAAGCCTATAGGGAACCATGTTAAAAATGGTTTTTGAGGCAAAAAGTGACACTGTGTGCTCATTTGCATGTCATTTCCCAGAATCCCTTGCTGCAGTGGAAGTGCTGTATGCTGGGTGATAATGGGGGAAAGGCGGGGTTGCAGACCTGCCTAAGACATGCAGATGAGCATACAGTTGTATTTGTATATATATATATATATATATATATATATATATATATATATATATATATATATTATATGAAACCAGGTGTCCCACCAAGGAGACAAAAAACAGCACTCAAGGTATATTGCAAAAGTGTATTTGAAAAAAAGCAGGCACATATAAATCCAACGTTTCGGTCCTGTATAGGACCTTCCTCAGGGGCGTGAGGAAGGCCCTATACAGGACCGAAACGTTGGATTTATATGTGCCTGCTTTTTTTCAATACACTTTTGCAATATACCTTGAGTGCTGTTTTTTGTCTCCTTGGTGGGACACCTGGTTTCCTGTAATTTTTGTTGAACAAGCACTTATTTCTTTGGAGCCTTTGAAGTGCCTGCTGTTATCTATCTATATATATATATATATATATATATATATATATATATATATACTAGCTGAGAGACCCGGCGTTGCCCGGGATGTAATGTTCCCGTTCCTCTCTCTCCTCCCCCCTCTCTCTGTTTGTCCCCCATTCACATCAATCCAGTCCCCCCCCCTCCCTCCCTCCTTTACAGCTTCATGTACCCCCTCCCTCCCTCCTTTACAGCTTCATGTAGCGTGTGTGCGTCAGTCACTGTGTGTTTGCTCGCGCGTCAGTGAGTCTGAGGCAGAAACACAAACACACACAGACTGACTGACGCACACACAGTCAGTGTGTGCCTCAGTCAGTGTGTGCGTGCGTCAGTCAGGCTTTGTGTGCGCGTCAGTCAGTGTGTGCGTGCGTGCGTGCGGCAGTCAGTCAGTGTGTGCGCGCGGGGCGTCAAAGGCAGGGGGGGGCATCAAAGGGAGGGGGGGGGCGTCAAAGGGAGGGGGGGGGCGTCAAAGGGAGGGGGGGGGCGTCAAAGTGAGGGGGGGGGGCGTCAAAGGGAGGGGGGGGGGCGTCAAAGGGAGGGGGGGGCGTCAAAGGGAGGGGGGGGGGCGTCAAAGGGAGGGGGGGGCGTCAAAGGGAGGGGGGGGCGTCAAAGGGAGGGGGGGGGCGTCAAAGGGAGGGGGGGGGGCGTCAAAGGGAGGGGGGGGCGTCAAAGGGAGGGGGGGGCGTCAAAGGGAGGGGGGGGCGTCAAAGGGAGGGGGGGGCGTCAAAGGGAGGGGGGGGCGTCAAAGGGAGGGGGGGGCGTCAAAGGGAGGGGGGGGGCGTCAAAGGGAGGGGGGGGCGTCAAAGGGAGGGGGGGGCGTCAAAGGGAGGGGGGGGGCGTCAAAGGGAGGGGGGGCGTCAAAGGGAGGGGGGGGCGTCAAAGGGAGGGGGGGGGCGTCAAAGGGAGGGGGGGGCGTCAAAGGGAGGGGGGGGCGTCAAAGGGAGGGGGGGGCGTCAAAGGGAGGGGGGGGGCGTCAAAGGGAGGGGGGGCGTCAAAGGGAGGGGGGGCGTCAAAGGGAGGGGGGGGCGCGTCAAAGGGAGGGGGGGGGCGTCAAAGGGAGGGGGGGGCGTCAAAGGGAGAGGGGGGGGCGTCAAAGGGAGGGGGGGGGCGTCAAAGGGAGGGGGGGGGCGTCAAAGGGAGGGGGGGGGGCGTCAAAGGGAGGGGGGGGGGGCGTCAAAGGGAGGGGGGGCGTCAAAGGGAGGGGGGGCGTCAAAGGGAGGGGGGGGGGCGTCAAAGGGAGGGGGGGGGGCGTCAAAGGGAGGGGGGGGGCGCCTCAAAGGCATGGATTCCTCCCCCTGCATTTCCTGCAGTGGACAGGAGGGGGGGGGCAGTGACAGGAGGGGGGGGGGGGCAGTGGACAGGAGGGGGGGGGGGGGCAGTGGACAGGAGGGGGGGGGGCAGTGGACAGGAGGGGGGGGCAGTGGACAGGAGGGAGGGGGCAGTGGACAGGAGGGGGGGGCAGTGGACAGGAGGGGGGGGCAGTGGACAGGAGGGGGGGGCAGTGGACAGGAGGGGGGGGCAGTGGACAGGAGGGGGGGGGGCAGTGGACAGGAGGGGGGGGGGCAGTGGACAGGAGGGGGGGGGGCAGTGGACAGGAGGGGGGGGGCAGTGGACAGGAGGGGGGGGGCAGTGGACAGGAGGGGGGGGGGCAGTGGACAGGAGGGGGGGGCAGTGGACAGGAGGGGGGGGGGCAGTGGACAGGAGGGGGGGGCAGTGGACAGGAGGGGGGGGCAGTGGACAGGAGGGGGGGGCAGTGGACAGGAGGGGGGGGCAGTGGACAGGAGGGGGGGGGCAGTGGACAGGAGGGAGGGGGCAGTGGACAGGAGGGGGGGGGGGCAGTGGACAGGAGGGGGGGGGGCAGTGGACAGGAGGGGGGGGCAGTGGACAGGAGGGGGGACAGGAGGGGGGACGCAGTGGACAGGAGGGGGGACGCAGTGGACAGGAGGGGGGACGCAGTGGACAGGAGGGGGGGCAGTGGACAGGAGGGGGGGGGCAGTGGACAGGAGGGGGGGGCAGTGGACAGGAGGGGGGGCAGTGGACAGGAGGGGGGGGCAGTGGACAGGAGGGGGGGGCAGTGGACAGGAGGGGTCAGTGGACAGGAGGGGGGGGGGCAGTGGACAGGAGGGGGGGGCAGTGGACAGGAGGGGGGACGCAGTGGACAGGAGGGGGGGGCAGTGGACAGGAGGGGGGGGCAGTGGATAGGAGGGGGGGGCAGTGGACAGTGACACACACACACACACACACACACACACACACACACACACACACACACACACACACACACACACACACACACACACACCTCAGTTGATGCGCCCTTTCTTTAGTTCCGTTTGGCGCCGGAGGTGGGGAGCGACACCTACCTGTACTTCCGGGCGCCGCCACCGTCTGACTCGGCGCCGCGAGGGAGGAAGGGGGTCCGCCATCTTACGCGCCGCGTGGCAGCTGCGGGAAGCGAGGTGATTTGGAGCGGGGAGAGGTGATTTGGAGCGGGGAGAGGTGATTTGGAGCGGGGAGAGGTGATGCCGCTGAGGAGGGGGAAGAGGTGATGCCGCTGGGGAGGGGGAAGAGGTGATGCCGCTGGGGAGGGGGAAGAGGTGATGCCGCTGGGGAGGGGGAAGAGGTGATGCCGCTGGGGAGGGGGAAGAGGTGATGCCGCTGGGGAGGGGGAAGAGGTGATGCCGCTGGGGAGGGGGAAGAGGTGATGCCGCTGGGGAGGGGGAAGAGGTGATGCCGCTGGGGAGGGGGAAGAGGTGATGCCGCTGGGGAGGGGGAAGAGGTGATGCCGCTGGGGAGGGGGAAGAGGTGATGCCGCTGGGGAGGGGGAAGAGGTGATGCCGCTGGGGAGGGGGAAGAGGTGATGCCGCTGGGGAGGGGGAAGAGGTGATGCCGCTGGGGAGGGGGAAGAGGTGATGCCGCTGGGGAAGGGGAAGAGGTGATGCCGCTGGGGAGGGGGAAGAGGTGATGCCGCTGGGGAGGGGGAAGAGGTGATGCCGCTGGTGAGGGGGAAGAGGTGATGCCTCTGGGGAGGGGGAAGAGGTGATGCCGCTGGGGAGGGGGAAGAGGTGATGCCGCTGGGGAGGGGGAAAAGGTGATTTGGAGAGGGGAGAGAGAGGTGTGTGTGTGTGTGTGTGTGTGTGTGTGTGTGTGTGTGTGTGTGTGTGTGTGTGTGTGTGTGTGTGTGTGTGTGTGTGTGTTAGTTATTTTTTTGGCCCGTCACTCCGCCTCAGGCCAATGAGAGGTGTGGGGGGCGGGCCAAGGGGGTGGTGTGAGTGTGTGAGGCCAATGAGAGGTGTGCGGGGGCGGGCGGGCCAAGGGACCAATGAGATTCCCGCTAGGGACACCGGACATCCAGCAGGCAGGCATGCATGCATGCAGGCAGGCAGGCAAACATACAGTGCTTTCACTAATATAGTATACTAGCTGAGAGACCCGGCGTTGCCCGGGATGTAATGTTCCCGTTCCTCTCTCTCCTCCCCCCTCTCTCTGTTTGTCCCCCATTCACATCAATCCAGTCCCCCCCCTCCCTCCCTCCTTTACAGCTTCATGTAGCGTGTGTGCGTCAGTCACTGTGTGTTTGCTCGCGCGTCAGTGAGTCTGAGGCAGAAACACAAACACACACAGACTGACTGACGCACACACAGTCAGTGTGTGCCTCAGTCAGTGTGTGCGTGCGTCAGTCAGGCTTTGTGTGCGCGTCAGTCAGTGTGTGCGTGCGTGCGTGCGGCAGTCAGTCAGTGTGTGCGCGCGGGGCGTCAAAGGCAGGGGGGGGCATCAAAGGGAGGGGGGGGGCGTCAAAGGGAGGGGGGGGGCGTCAAAGGGAGGGGGGGGGGCGTCAAAGTGAGGGGGGGGGGCGTCAAAGTGAGGGGGGGGGGGCGTCAAAGGGAGGGGGGGGGCGTCAAAGGGAGGGGGGGGCGTCAAAGGGAGGGGGGGGGCGTCAAAGGGAGGGGGGGGGCGTCAAAGGGAGGGGGGGGGCGTCAAAGGGAGGGGGGGGGCGTCAAAGGGAGGGGGGGCGTCAAAGGGAGGGGGGGGGCGTCAAAGGGAGGGGGGGGCGTCAAAGGGAGGGGGGGGCGTCAAAGGGAGGGGGGGGCGTCAAAGGGAGGGGGGGGGCGTCAAAGGGAGGGGGGGGCGTCAAAGGGAGGGGGGGGGCGTCAAAGGGAGGGGGGGCGTCAAAGGGAGGGGGGGGGCGCGTCAAAGGGAGGGGGGGCGTCAAAGGGAGGGGGGGCGTCAAAGGGAGAGGGGGGGGCGTCAAAGGGAGGGGGGGCGTCAAAGGGAGGGGGGGGGGCGTCAAAGGGAGGGGGGGGGCGTCAAAGGGAGGGGGGGGGGCGTCAAAGGGAGGGGGGGGGCGTCAAAGGGAGGGGGGGGGGCGTCAAAGGGAGGGGGGGGGCGTCAAAGGGAGGGGGGGGCGTCAAAGGGAGGGGGGGCGTCAAAGGGAGGGGGGGGGGCGTCAAAGGGAGGGGGGGGGCGTCAAAGGGAGGGGGGGGGGCGCCTCAAAGGCATGGATTCCTCCCCCTGCATTTCCTGCAGTGGACAGGAGGGGGGGGGGGCAGTGGACAGGAGGGGGGGGGGGCAGTGGACAGGAGGGGGGGGGGGGCAGTGGACAGGAGGGGGGGGGCAGTGGACAGGAGGGGGGGGCAGTGGACAGGAGGGAGGGGGCAGTGGACAGGAGGGGGGGGGGGCAGTGGACAGGAGGGGGGGGGCAGTGGACAGGAGGGGGGGGGCAGTGGACAGGAGGGGGGGGCAGTGGACAGGAGGGGGGGGCAGTGGACAGGAGGGGGGGGCAGTGGACAGGAGGGGGGGGCAGTGGACAGGAGGGGGGGGGCAGTGGACAGGAGGGGGGGGGGCAGTGGACAGGAGGGGGGGGGGGCAGTGGACAGGAGGGGGGGGGCAGTGGACAGGAGGGGGGGGGGCAGTGGACAGGAGGGGGGGGCAGTGGACAGGAGGGGGGGGGCAGTGGACAGGAGGGGGGGGGCAGTGGACAGGAGGGGGGGGCAGTGGACAGGAGGGGGGGGGCAGTGGACAGGAGGGGGGGGCAGTGGACAGGAGGGGGGGGCAGTGGACAGGAGGGGGGGGGCAGTGGACTGAGGGGGGGGGGGGCAGTGGACAGGAGGGGGGGGGGGCAGTGGACAGGAGGGGGGGGGCAGTGGGACAGGAGGGGGGACGCAGTGGGACAGGAGGGGGGACGCAGTGGACAGGAGGGGGGGACGCAGTGGACAGGAGGGGGGGCAGTGGACAGGAGGGGGGGGGCAGTGGACAGGAGGGGGGGGGCAGTGGGACAGGAGGGGGGGGCAGTGGACAGGAGGGGGGGGGCAGTGGACAGGAGGGGGGGCAGTGGACAGGAGGGGGGGCAGTGGACAGGAGGGGGGGGGGGCAGTGGACAGGAGGGGGGGGCAGTGGACAGGAGGGGGGACGCAGTGGACAGGAGGGGGGGGGCAGTGGACAGGAGGGGGGGGGCAGTGGATAGGAGGGGGGGGCAGTGGACAGTGACACACACACACACACACACACACACACACACACACACACACACACACACACACACACACCTCAGTTGATGCGCCCTTTCTTTAGTTCCGTTTGGCGCCGGAGGTGGGGAGCGACACCTACCTGTACTTCCGGGCGCCGCCACCGTCTGACTCGGCGCCGCGAGGGAGGAAGGGGGTCCGCCATCTTACGCGCCGCGTGGCAGCTGCGGGAAGCGAGGTGATTTGGAGCGGGGAGAGGTGATTTGGAGCGGGGAGAGGTGATTTGGAGCGGGGAGAGGTGATGCCGCTGAGGAGGGGGAAGAGGTGATGCCGCTGGGGAGGGGAAGAGGTGATGCCGCTGGGGAGGGGGAAGAGGTGATGCCGCTGGGGAGGGGGAAGAGGTGATGCCGCTGGGGAGGGGGAAGAGGTGATGCCGCTGGGGAGGGGGAAGAGGTGATGCCGCTGGGGAGGGGGAAGAGGTGATGCCGCTGGGGAGGGGGAAGAGGTGATGCCGCTGGGGAGGGGGAAGAGGTGATGCCGCTGGGGAGGGGGAAGAGGTGATGCCGCTGGGGAGGGGGAAGAGGTGATGCCGCTGGGGAGGGGGAAGAGGTGATGCCGCTGGGGAGGGGGAAGAGGTGATGCCGCTGGGGAGGGGGAAGAGGTGATGCCGCTGGGGAGGGGGAAGAGGTGATGCCGCTGGGAGGGGGAAGAGGTGATGCCGCTGGGGGAGGGGGGAAGAGGTGATGCCGCTGGGGAGGGGGAAGAGGTGATGCCGCTGGGGAGGGGGAAGAGGTGATGCCGCTGGGGAAGGGGAAGAGGTGATGCCGCTGGGGAGGGGGAAGAGGTGATGCCGCTGGGGAGGGGGAAGAGGTGATGCCGCTGGTGAGGGGGAAGAGGTGATGCCTCTGGGGAGGGGGAAGAGGTGATGCCGCTGGGGAGGGGGAAGAGGTGATGCCGCTGGGGAGGGGGAAAAGGTGATTTGGAGAGGGGAGAGAGAGGTGTGTGTGTGTGTGTGTGTGTGTGTGTGTGTGTGTGTGTGTGTGTGTGTGTGTGTGTGTGTGTGTGTGTGTGTGTGTGTGTGTGTGTTAGTTATTTTTTTTGGCCCGTCACTCCGCCTCAGGCCAATGAGAGGTGTGGGGGGGCGGGCCAAGGGGGTGGTGTGAGTGTGTGAGGCCAATGAGAGGTGTGCGGGGGCGGGCGGGCCAAGGACCAATGAGATTCCCGCTAGGGACACCGGACATCCAGCAGGCAGGCATGCATGCATGCAGGCAGGCAGGCAAACATACAGTGCTTTCACTAATATAGTATACTAGCTGAGAGACCCGGCGTTGCCCGGGATGTAATGTTCCCGTTCCTCTCTCTCCTCCCCCCTCTCTCTGTTTGTCCCCCATTCACATCAATCCAGTCCCCCCCCTCCCTCCCTCCTTTACAGCTTCATGTAGCGTGTGTGCGTCAGTCACTGTGTGTTTGCTCGCGCGTCAGTGAGTCTGAGGCAGAAACACAAACACACACAGACTGACTGACGCACACACAGTCAGTGTGTGCCTCAGTCAGTGTGTGCGTGCGTCAGTCAGGCTTTGTGTGCGCGTCAGTCAGTGTGTGCGTGCGTGCGTGCGGCAGTCAGTCAGTGTGTGCGCGCGGGGCGTCAAAGGCAGGGGGGGGCATCAAAGGGAGGGGGGGGGGCGTCAAAGGGAGGGGGGGGGCGTCAAAGGGAGGGGGGGGGGCGTCAAAGTGAGGGGGGGGGGCGTCAAAGTGAGGGGGGGGGGCGTCAAAGGGAGGGGGGGGGGCGTCAAAGGGAGGGGGGGGGCGTCAAAGGGAGGGGGGGGGCGTCAAAGGGAGGGGGGGGGCGTCAAAGGGAGGGGGGGGGGCGTCAAAGGGAGGGGGGGGGCGTCAAAGGGAGGGGGGGCGTCAAAGGGAGGGGGGGGCGTCAAAGGGAGGGGGGGGCGTCAAAGGGAGGGGGGGGCGTCAAAGGGAGGGGGGGGCGTCAAAGGGAGGGGGGGGCGTCAAAGGGAGGGGGGGGCGTCAAAGGGAGGGGGGGGGCGTCAAAGGGAGGGGGGGCGTCAAAGGGAGGGGGGGGGGCGCGTCAAAGGGAGGGGGGGGCGTCAAAGGGAGGGGGGGGCGTCAAAGGGAGAGGGGGGGGGCGTCAAAGGGAGGGGGGGCGTCAAAGGGAGGGGGGGGGGCGTCAAAGGGAGGGGGGGGGGGCGTCAAAGGGAGGGGGGGGGGCGTCAAAGGGAGGGGGGGGGCGTCAAAGGGAGGGGGGGGGGCGTCAAAGGGAGGGGGGGGGCGTCAAAGGGAGGGGGGGGGCGTCAAAGGGAGGGGGGGGCGTCAAAGGGAGGGGGGGGGGCGTCAAAGGGAGGGGGGGGGCGTCAAAGGGAGGGGGGGGGGCGCCTCAAAGGCATGGATTCCTCCCCCTGCATTTCCTGCAGTGGACAGGAGGGGGGGGGGCAGTGGACAGGAGGGGGGGGGGGCAGTGGACAGGAGGGGGGGGGGGGCAGTGGACAGGAGGGGGGGGGGCAGTGGACAGGAGGGGGGGGCAGTGGACAGGAGGGAGGGGGCAGTGGACAGGACGGGGGGGGGGCAGTGGACAGGAGGGGGGGGGCAGTGGACAGGAGGGGGGGGGGCAGTGGACAGGAGGGGGGGGCAGTGGACAGGAGGGGGGGGGCAGTGGACAGGAGGGGGGGGCAGTGGACAGGAGGGGGGGGCAGTGGACAGGAGGGGGGGGGCAGTGGACAGGAGGGGGGGGGGCAGTGGACAGGAGGGGGGGGGGGCAGTGGACAGGAGGGGGGGGGCAGTGGACAGGAGGGGGGGGGCAGTGGACAGGAGGGGGGGGCAGTGGACAGGAGGGGGGGGGCAGTGGACAGGAGGGGGGGGGCAGTGGACAGGAGGGGGGGGCAGTGGACAGGAGGGGGGGGCAGTGGACAGGAGGGGGGGGCAGTGGACAGGAGGGGGGGGCAGTGGACAGGAGGGGGGGGGCAGTGGACAGGAGGGAGGGGGCAGTGGACAGGAGGGAGGGGGCAGTGGACAGGAGGGGGGGGGGCAGTGGACAGGAGGGGGGGGGGGCAGTGGACAGGAGGGGGGGGCAGTGGACAGGAGGGGGGACGCAGTGGACAGGAGGGGGGACGCAGTGGACAGGAGGGGGGACGCAGTGGACAGGAGGGGGGGCAGTGGACAGGAGGGGGGGGGCAGTGGACAGGAGGGGGGGGCAGTGGACAGGAGGGGGGGGCAGTGGACAGGAGGGGGGGGCAGTGGACAGGAGGGGGGGGCAGTGGACAGGAGGGGGGGCAGTGGACAGGAGGGGGGGGGGCAGTGGACAGGAGGGGGGGGCAGTGGACAGGAGGGGGGACGCAGTGGACAGGAGGGGGGGGCAGTGGACAGGAGGGGGGGGCAGTGGATAGGAGGGGGGGGCAGTGGACAGTGACACACACACACACACACACACACACACACACACACACACACACACACACACACACACACCTCAGTTGATGCGCCCTTTCTTTAGTTCCGTTTGGCGCCGGAGGTGGGGAGCGACACCTACCTGTACTTCCGGGCGCCGCCACCGTCTGACTCGGCGCCGCGAGGGAGGAAGGGGGTCCGCCATCTTACGCGCCGCGTGGCAGCTGCGGGAAGCGAGGTGATTTGGAGCGGGGAGAGGTGATTTGGAGCGGGGAGAGGTGATTTGGAGCGGGGAGAGGTGATGCCGCTGAGGAGGGGGAAGAGGTGATGCCGCTGGGGAGGGGGAAGAGGTGATGCCGCTGGGGAGGGGGAAGAGGTGATGCCGCTGGGGAGGGGGAAGAGGTGATGCCGCTGGGGAGGGGGAAGAGGTGATGCCGCTGGGGAGGGGGAAGAGGTGATGCCGCTGGGGAGGGGGAAGAGGTGATGCCGCTGGGGAGGGGGAAGAGGTGATGCCGCTGGGGAGGGGGAAGAGGTGATGCCGCTGGGGAGGGGGAAGAGGTGATGCCGCTGGGGAGGGGGAAGAGGTGATGCCGCTGGGGAGGGGGAAGAGGTGATGCCGCTGGGGAGGGGGAAGAGGTGATGCCGCTGGGGAGGGGGAAGAGGTGATGCCGCTGGGGAAGGGGAAGAGGTGATGCCGCTGGGGAGGGGGAAGAGGTGATGCCGCTGGTGAGGGGGAAGAGGTGATGCCTCTGGGGAGGGGGAAGAGGTGATGCCGCTGGTGAGGGGGAAGAGGTGATGCCTCTGGGGAGGGGGAAGAGGTGATGCCGCTGGGGAGGGGGAAGAGGTGATGCCGCTGGGGAGGGGGAAAAGGTGATTTGGAGAGGGGGAGAGAGAGGTGTGTGTGTGTGTGTGTGTGTGTGTGTGTGTGTGTGTGTGTGTGTGTGTGTGTGTGTGTGTGTGTGTGTGTGTGTGTGTGTGTGTGTGTGTGTGTGTTAGTTATTTTTTTGGCCCGTCACTCCGCCTCAGGCCAATGAGAGGTGTGGGGGGCGGGCCAAGGGGGTGGTGTGAGTGTGTGAGGCCAATGAGAGGTGTGCGGGGGCGGGCGGGCCAAGGGACCAATGAGATTCCCGCTAGGGACACCGGACATCCAGCAGGCAGGCATGCATGCATGCAGGCAGGCAGGCAAACATACAGTGCTTTCACTAATATAGTATACTAGCTGAGAGACCCGGCGTTGCCCGGGATGTAATGTTCCCGTTCCTCTCTCTCCTCCCCCCTCTCTCTGTTTGTCCCCCATTCACATCAATCCAGTCCCCCCCCTCCCTCCCTCCTTTACAGCTTCATGTAGCGTGTGTGCGTCAGTCACTGTGTGTTTGCTCGCGCGTCAGTGAGTCTGAGGCAGAAACACAAACACACACAGACTGACTGACGCACACACAGTCAGTGTGTGCCTCAGTCAGTGTGTGCGTGCGTCAGTCAGGCTTTGTGTGCGCGTCAGTCAGTGTGTGCGTGCGTGCGGCAGTCAGTCAGTGTGTGCGCGCGGGGCGTCAAAGGCAGGGGGGGGCGTCAAAGGCAGGGGGGGGGGCGTCAAAGGGAGGGGGGGGGCGTCAAAGGGAGGGGGGGGGGCGTCAAAGGGAGGGGGGGGCGTCAAAGGGAGGGGGGGGGCGTCAAAGGGAGGGGGGGGGCGTCAAAGGGAGGGGGGGGCGTCAAAGGGAGGGGGGGGGGGCGTCAAAGGGAGGGGGGGGGCGTCAAAGGGAGGGGGGGGCGTCAAAGGGAGGGGGGGGGCGTCAAAGGGAGGGGGGGGCGTCAAAGGGAGGGGGGGGGCGTCAAAGGGAGAGGGGGGGGGGCGTCAAAGGGAGAGGGGGGGGGCGTCAAAGGGAGGGGGGGGGGGCGTCAAAGGGAGGGGGGGACGTCAAAGGGAGGGGGGGGCGTCAAAGGGAGGGGGGGGCGTCAAAGGGAGGGGGGGCGTCAAAGGGAGGGGGGGGGCGTCAAAGGGAGGGGGGGGGCGCCTCAAAGGCATGGATTCCTCCCCCTGCATTTCCTGCAGTGGACAGGAGGGGGGGGCAGTGGACAGGAAGGGGGGGGGGGGCAGTGGACAGGAGGGGGGGGGGGTAGTGGACAGGAGGGGGGGCAGTGGACAGGAGGGGGGGCAGTGGACAGGAGGGAGGGGGCAGTGGACAGGAGGGGGGGGGCAGTGGACAGGAGGGGGGGGGCAGTGGACAGGAGGGGGGGGGGGCAGTGGACAGGAGGGGGGGGGCAGTGGACAGGAGGGGGGGGGCAGTGGACAGGAGGGGGGGGGGCAGTGGACAGGAGGGGGGGGGGCAGTGGACAGGAGGGGGGGGGCAGTGGACAGGAGGGGGGGGGCAGTGGACAGGAGGGGGGGGCAGTGGACAGGAGGGGGGGGCAGTGGACAGGAGGGGGGGGGCAGTGGACAGGAGGGGGGGGCAGTGGACAGGAGGGGGGGGGCAGTGGACAGGAGGGGGGGGGCAGTGGACAGGAGGGGGGGGCAGTGGACAGGAGGGAGGGGGGCAGTGGACAGGAGGGGGGGGCAGTGGACAGGAGGGGGGGGCAGTGGACAGGAGGGGGGGGGGCAGTGGACAGGAGGGGGGGGGCAGTGGACAGGAGGGGGGGGCAGTGGACAGGAGGGGGGGGCAGTGGACAGGAGGGGGGACAGGAGGAGGGACGCAGTGGACAGGAGGGGGGACGCAGTGGACAGGAGGGGGGACGCAGTGGACAGGAGGGGGGGGCAGTGGACAGGAGGGGGGGGCAGTGGACAGGAGGGGGGGGCAGTGGATAGGAGGGGGGGGCAGTGGACAGTGACACACACACACACACACACACACACACACACACACCTCAGTTGATGCGCCCTTTCTCAGTTCCGTTTGGCGCCGGAGGGGGGGGGCGTCAAAGGGAGGGGGGGGCGTCAAAGGGAGGGGGGGGCGTCAAAGGGAGGGGGGGGGGCGTCAAAGGGAGGGGGGGCGTCAAAGGGAGGGGGGGGGCGTCAAAGGGAGGGGGGGGCGTCAAAGGGAGGGGGGGGGCGTCAAAGGGAGGGGGGGGGGCGTCAAAGGGAGGGGGGGGGCGTCAAAGGGAGGGGGGGGCGTCAAAGGGAGAGGGGGGGCGTCAAAGGGAGAGGGGGGGGCGTCAAAGGGAGGGGGGGGGCGTCAAAGGGAGGGGGGGGCGTCAAAGGGAGGGGGGGGCGTCAAAGGGAGGGGGGGGGCGTCAAAGGGAGGGGGGGGGCGCCTCAAAGGCATGGATTCCTCCCCCTGCATTTCCTGCAGTGGACAGGAGGGGGGGGGCAGTGGACAGGAGGAGGGGGGGGCAGTGGACAGGAGGGGGGGGGGCAGTGGACAGGAGGGGGGGGGCAGTGGACAGGAGGGGGGGGGGGCAGTGGACAGGAGGGGGGGGCAGTGGACAGGAGGGAGGGGGCAGTGGACAGGAGGGGGGGGCAGTGGACAGGAGGGGGGGGGGCAGTGGACAGGAGGGGGGGGGCAGTGGACAGGAGGGGGGGGGGCAGTGGACAGGAGGGGGGGGGGGCAGTGGACAGGAGGGGGGGGGGCAGTGGACAGGAGGGGGGGGGGCAGTGGACAGGAGGGGGGGGGGGCAGTGGACAGGAGGGGGGGGGGGCAGTGGACAGGAGGGGGGGGCAGTGGACAGGAGGGGGGGGCAGTGGACAGGAGGGGGGGCAGTGGACAGGAGGGGGGGGCAGTGGACAGGAGGGGGGAGCAGTGGACAGGAGGGGGGGGGCAGTGGACAGGAGGGGGGGGGGGCAGTGGACAGGAGGGGGGGGGCAGTGGACAGGAGGGGGGGGGGGCAGTGGACAGGAGGGAGGGGGCAGTGGACAGGAGGGGGGGGGCAGTGGACAGGAGGGGGGGGCAGTGGACAGGAGGGGGGGGGCAGTGGACAGGAGGGGGGGGCAGTGGACAGGAGGGGGGGACAGGAGGGGGGACGCAGTGGACAGGAGGGGGGACGCAGTGGACAGGAGGGGGGGGCAGTGGACAGGAGGGGGGGGCAGTGGACAGGAGGGGGGGGGCAGTGGATAGGAGGGGGGGGCAGTGGACAGTGACACACACACACACACACACACACACACACACACACACACACACACACCTCAGTTGATGCGCCCTTTCTCAGTTCCGTTTGGCGCCGGAGGTGGGGAGCGACACCTACCTGTACTTCCGGGCGCCGCCACCGTCTGACTCGGCGCCGCGAGGGAGGAAGGGGGTCCGCCATCTTACGCGCCGCGTGGCAGCTGCGGGAAGCGAGGTGATTTGGAGCGGGGAGGGGGGAGAGGTGATTTGGAGCGGGGAGAGGTGATTTGGAGCGGGGAGAGGTGATGCCGCTGGGGAGGGGGAAGAGGTGATGCCGCTGGGGAGGGGGAAGAGGTGATGCCGCTGGGGAGGGGGAAGAGGTGATGCCGCTGGGGAGGGGGAAGAGGTGATGCCGCTGGGGAGGGGGAAGAGGTGATGCCGCTGGGGAGGGGGAAGAGGTGATGCCGCTGGGGAGGGGGAAAAGGTGATTTGGAGAGGGGAGAGAGGTGTGTGTGTGTGTGTGTGTGTGTGTGTGTGTGTGTGTGTGTGTGTGTGTGTGTGTGTGTGTGTGTGTGTGTGTTTTATTTATTTTTTTGGACCTTTGGCCCGTCACTCCGCCTCAGGCCAATGAGAGGTGTGGGGGGCGGGCCAAGGGGGTGGTGTGAGTGTGTGAGGCCAATGAGAGGTGTGCGGGGGCGGGCGGGCCAAGGGACCAATGAGATTGCCGCTAGGGACACCGGACATCCAGCAGGCAGGCATGCATGCAGGCAAACATACAGTGCTTTCACTAATATAGTATAAGACTAGCTGAGAGACCCGGCGTTGCCCGGGATGTAATGTTCCCGTTCCTCTCTCTCCTCCCCCCTCTCTCTGTTTGTCCCCCATTCACATCAATCCAGTCCCCCCCCTCCCTCCCTCCTTTACAGCTTCATGTAGCGTGTGTGCGTCAGTCACTGTGTGTTTGCTCGCGCGTCAGTGAGTCTGAGGCAGAAACACAAACACACACAGACTGACTGACGCACACACAGTCGTGTGTGCCTCAGTCAGTGTGTGCGTGCGTCAGTCAGGCTTTGTGTGCGCGTCAGTCAGTGTGTGCGTGCGTGCGTGCGGCAGTCAGTCAGTGTGTGCGCGCGGGGCGTCAAAGGCAGGGGGGGGCAATCAAAGGGAGGGGGGGGGCGTCAAAGGGAGGGGGGGGGGCGTCAAAGGGAGGGGGGGGGGGGCGTCAAAGTGAGGGGGGGGGGGCGTCAAAGTGAGGGGGGGGGGCGTCAAAGTGAGGGGGGGGGGGCGTCAAAGGGAGGGGGGGGGGGGCGTCAAAGGGAGGGGGGGGGCGTCAAAGGGAGGGGGGGCGTCAAAGGGAGGGGGGGGGGCGTCAAAGGGAGGGGGGGGGGGCGTCAAAGGAGGGGGGGGGCGTCAAAGGGAGCGGGGGGGGCGTCAAAGGGAGGGGGGGCGTCAAAGGGAGGGGGGGGCGTCAAAGGGAGGGGGGGGCGTCAAAGGGAGGGGGGGGCGTCAAAGGGAGGGGGGGCGTCACAAGGAGGGGGGGGCGTCAAAGGGAGGGGGGGGGCGTCAAAGGGAGGGGGGGGCGTCAAAGGGAGGGGGGGGCGTCAAAGGGAGGGGGGGGGCGCGTCAAAGGGAGGGGGGGGCGTCAAAGGGAGGGGGGGCGTCAAGGGAGAGGGGGGGGCGTCAAAGGGAGGGGGGGGCGTCAAAGGGAGGGGGGGGGGCGTCAAAGGGAGGGGGGGGGGCGTCAAAGGGAGGGGGGGGGCGTCAAAGGGAGGGGGGGGCGTCAAAGGGAGGGGGGGCGTCAAAGGGAGGGGGGGGGGGCGTCAAAGGGAGGGGGGGCGTCAAAGGGAGGGGGGGGGGGCGTCAAAGGGAGGGGGGGGGGCGTCAAAGGGAGGGGGGGGGGGCGCCTCAAAGGCATGGATTCCCTCCCCCTGCATTTCCTGCAGTGGACAGGAGGGGGGGGGCAGTGGACAGGAGGGGGGGGGGCAGTGGACAGGAGGGGGGGGGGGGCAGTGGACAGGAGGGGGGGGGGGCAGTGGACAGGAGGGGGGGGCAGTGGACAGGAGGGAGGGGGCAGTGGACAGGAGGGGGGGGGCAGTGGACAGGAGGGGGGGGGCAGTGGACAGGAGGGGGGGGCAGTGGACAGGAGGGGGGGGCAGTGGACAGGAGGGGGGGCAGTGGACAGGAGGGGGGGGCAGTGGACAGGAGGGGGGGGGGCAGTGGACAGGAGGGGGGGGGGGGGGCAGTGGACAGGAGGGGGGGGGGCAGTGGACAGGAGGGGGGGGGGCAGTGGACAGGAGGGGGGGGGCAGTGGACAGGAGGGGGGGGGGGGCAGTGGACAGGAGGGGGGGGCAGTGGACAGGAGGGGGGGGGCAGTGGACAGGAGGGGGGGGGCAGTGGACAGGAGGGGGGGGCAGTGGACAGGAGGGGGGGGCAGTGGACAGGAGGGGGGGCAGTGGACAGGAGGGGGGGGGGCAGTGGACAGGAGGGAGGGGGCAGTGGACAGGAGGGGGGGGGCAGTGGACAGGAGGGGGGGGGGGGCAGTGGACAGGAGGGGGGGGGCAGTGGACAGGAGGGGGGACAGGAGGGGGGACGCAGTGGACAGGAGGGGGGACGCAGTGGACAGGAGGGGGGACGCAGTGGACAGGAGGGGGGGCAGTGGACAGGAGGGGGGGGGCAGTGGACAGGAGGGGGGGGGGCAGTGGACAGGAGGGGGGGGCAGTGGACAGGAGGGGGGGGCAGTGGACAGGAGGGGGGGGGGCAGTGGACAGGAGGGGGGACAGGAGGGGGGACGCAAGTGGACAGGAGGGGGGACGCAGTGGACAGGAGGGGGGACGCAGTGGACAGGAGGGGGGGCAGTGGACAGGAGGGGGGGGGCAGTGGACAGGAGGGGGGGGCAGTGGACAGGAGGGGGGGGGCAGTGGACAGGAGGGGGGGGGGCAGTGGACAGGAGGGGGGGGGGCAGTGGACAGGAGGGGGGGGCAGTGGGACAGGAGGGGGGGGCAGTGGACAGGAGGGGGGGGCAGTGGACAGGAGGGGGGACAGGAGGGGGGACGCAGTGGACAGGAGGGGGGACGCAGTGGACAGGAGGGGGGACGCAGTGGACAGGAGGGGGGGCAGTGGACAGGAGGGGGGGGGCAGTGGACAGGAGGGGGGGGCAGTGGACAGGAGGGGGGGGCAGTGGACAGGAGGGGGGGGCAGTGGACAGGAGGGGGGGGGCAGTGGACAGGAGGGGGGGGCAGTGGACAGGAGGGGGGGGGGGCAGTGGACAGGAGGGGGGGGCAGTGGACAGGAGGGGGACGCAGTGGACAGGAGGGGGGGGGCAGTGGACAGGAGGGGGGGGCAGTGGATAGGAGGGGGGGGCAGTGGACAGTGACACACACACACACACACACACACACACAACACACACACACACACACACACACACACACACACACACACACACACACACACACACACACACACACACACACACACACACACACACCTCAGTTGATGCGCCCTTTCTTTAGTTCCGTTTGGCGCCGGAGGTGGGGAGCGACACCTACCTGTACTTCCGGGCGCCGCCACCGTCTGACTCGGCGCCGCGAGGGAGGAAGGGGGTCCGCCATCTTACGCGCCGCGTGGCAGCTGCGGGAAGCCGAGGTGATTTTGGAGCGGGGAGAGGTGATTTGGAGCGGGGAGAGGTGATTTGGAGCGGGGAGAGGTGATGCCGCTGAGGAGGGGGGAAGAGGTGATGCCGCTGGGGAGGGGGAAGAGGTGATGCCGCTGGGGAGGGGGAAGAGGTGATGCCGCTGGGAGGGGGAAGAGGTGATGCCGCTGGGGAGGGGGAAGAGGTGATGCCGCTGGGGAGGGGGAAGAGGTGATGCCGCTGGGGAGGGGGAAGAGGTGATGCCGCTGGGGAGGGGGAAGAGGTGATGCCGCTGGGGAGGGGGAAGAGGTGATGCCGCTGGGGAGGGGGAAGAGGTGATGCCGCTGGGGAGGGGGAAGAGGTGATGCCGCTGGGGAGGGGGAAGAGGTGATGCCGCTGGGGAGCGGGGAAGAGGTGATGCCGGCTGGGGAGGGGGAAGAGGTGATGCCGCTGGGGAAGGGGAAGAGGTGATGCCGCTGGGGAGGGGGAAGAGGTGATGCCGCTGGGGAGGGGGAAGAGGTGATGCCGCTGGTGAGGGGGAAGAGGTGATGCCTCTAGGGAGGGGGAAGAGGTGATGCCGCTGGGGAGGGGGAAGAGGTGATGCCGCTGGGGAGGGGGAAAAGGTGATTTGGAGAGGGGAGAGAGAGGTGTGTGTGTGTGTGTGTGTGTGTGTGTGTGTGTGTGTGTGTGTGTGTGTGTGTGTGTGTGTGTGTGTGTGTGTGTGTGTGTGTGTGTGTGTGTGTGTGTGTGTGTGTGTGTGTGTGTGTGTGTGTTAGTTATTTTTTTGGCCCGTCACTCCGCCTCAGGCCAATGAGAGGTGTGGGGGGCGGGGCCAAGGGGGTGGTGTGAGTGTGTGAGGCCAATGAGAGGTGTGCGGGGGCGGGCGGGCCAAGGGACCAATGAGATTCCCGCTAGGGACACCGGACATCCAGCAGGCAGGCATGCATGCATGCAGGCAGGCAGGCAAACATACAGTGCTTTCACTAATATAGTATAAGACTAGCTGAGAGACCCGGCGTTGCCCGGGATGTAATGTTCCCGTTCCTCTCTCTCCTCCCCCTCTCTCTGTTTGTCCCCCATTCACATCAATCCAGTCCCCCCCCTCCCTCCCTCCTTTACAGCTTCATGTAGCGTGTGTGCGTCAGTCACTGTGTGTTTGCTCGCGCGTCAGTGAGTCTGAGGCAGAAACACAAACACACACAGACTGACTGACGCACACACAGTCAGTGTGTGCCTCAGTCAGTGTGTGCGTGCGTCAGTCAGGCTTTGTGTGCGCGTCAGTCAGTGTGTGCGTGCGTGCGTGCGGCAGTCAGTCAGTGTGTGCGCGCGGGGCGTCAAAGGCAGGGGGGGGCATCAAAGGGAGGGGGGGGGCGTCAAGGAGGGGGGGGGGCGTCAAAGGGGGGGGGGGGGGCGTCAAAGGGAGGGGGGGGGGCGTCAAAGGGGAGGGGGGGGCGTCAAAGTGAGGGGGGGGGGCGTCAAAGTGAGGGGGGGGGGCGTCAAAGTGAGGGGGGGGGCGTCAAAGGGGAGGGGGGGGGGCGTCAAAGGAGGGGGGGGCGTCAAAGGGAGGGGGGGGGCGTCAAAGGGAGGGGGGGGGGCGTCAAAGGGAGGGGGGGGGCGTCAAAGGGAGGGGGGGGCGTCAAAGGGAGGGGGGGGGCGTCAAAGGAGGGGGGGGGCGTCAAAGGGAGGGGGGGGCGTCAAAGGGAGGGGGGGCGTCAAAGGGAGGGGGGGGGGCGTCAAAGGGAGGGGGGGGGCGTCAAAGGGAGGGGGGGGGGGCGCCTCAAAGGCATGGATTCCTCCCCCTGCATTTCCTGCAGTGGACAGGAGGGGGGGGGCAGTGGACAGGAGGGGGGGGGGCAGTGGACAGGAGGGGGGGGGGGGCAGTGGACAGGAGGGGGGGGGGGGCAGTGGACAGGAGGGGGGGGGCAGTGGACAGGGGGAGGGGGAAGGGGGGGCAGTGGACAGGAGGGGGGGGGCAGTGGACAGGAGGGGGGGGGGCAGTGGACAGGAGGGGGGGGGGCAGTGGACAGGAGGGGGGGCAGTGGACAGGAGGGGGGGGGCAGTGGACAGGAGGGGGGGGGGCAGTGGACAGGAGGGGGGGGGGGCAGTGGACAGGAGGGGGGGGGGGCAGTGGACAGGAGGGGGGGGGCAGTGGACAGGAGGGGGGGGGGCAGTGGACAGGAGGGGGGGGGGCAGTGGACAGGAGGGGGGGGCAGTGGACAGGAGGGGGGGGGCAGTGGACAGGAGGGGGGGGGCAGTGGACAGGAGGGGGGGGCAGTGGACAGGAGGGGGGGGCAGTGGACAGGAGGGGGGGGCAGTGGACAGGAGGGGGGGGGGCAGTGGGACAGGAGGGAGGGGGCAGTGGACAGGAGGGGGGGGCAGTGGGACAGGAGGGGGGGGGGCAGTGGACAGGAGGGGGGGGCAGTGGACAGGAGGGGGGACAGGAGGGGGGACGCAGTGGACAGGAGGGGGGACGCAGTGGACAGGAGGGGGGGCAGTGGACAGGAGGGGGGGGGGCAGTGGACAGGAGGGGGGGGGCAGTGGACAGGAGGGGGGGGCAGTGGACAGGAGGGGGGGGGCAGTGGACAGGAGGGGGGGGGCAGTGGACAGGAGGGGGGGCAGTGGACAGGAGGGGGGGGGGCAGTGGACAGGAGGGGGGGGCAGTGGACAGGAGGGGGGACGCAGTGGACAGGAGGGGGGGGCAGTGGACAGGAGGGGGGGGCAGTGGATAGGAGGGGGGGCAGTGGACAGTGACACACACACACACACACACACACACACACACACACACACACACACACACACACACACACACACCCTCAGTTGATGCGCCCTTTCTTTAGTTCCGTTTTGGCGCCGGAGGTGGGGAGCGACACCTACCTGTACTTCCGGGCGCCGCCACCGTCTGACTCGGCGCCGCGAGGGGAGGAAGAGGGTCCGCCATCTTACGCGCCGCGTGGCAGCTGCGGGAAGCGAGGTGATTTGGAGCGGGGAGAGGTGATTTGGAGCGGGGGAGAGGTGATTTGGAGCGGGGAGAGGTGATGCCGCTGAGGAGGGGGAAGAGGTGATGCCGCTGGGGAGGGGGAAGAGGTGATGCCGCTGGGGAGGGGGAAGAGGTGATGCCGCTGGGGAGGGGGAAGAGGTGATGCCGCTGGGGAGGGGGAAGAGGTGATGCCGCTGGGGAGGGGGAAGAGGTGATGCCGCTGGGGAGGGGGAAGAGGTGATGCCGCTGGGGAGGGGGAAGAGGTGATGCCGCTGGGGAGGGGGAAGAGGTGATGCCGCTGGGGAGGGGGAAGAGGGTGATGCCGCTGGGAGGGGGAAGAGGTGATGCCGCTGGGGAGGGGGAAGAGGTGATGCCGCTGGGGAGGGGGAAGAGGTGATGCGCTGGGGAGGGGGAAGAGGTGATGCCGCTGGGGAGGGGGAAGAGGTGATGCCGCTGGGGAAGGGAAGAGGTGATGCCGCTGGGGAGGGGGAAGAGGTGATGCCGCTGGGGAGGGGGAAGAGGTGATGCCGCTGGTGAGGGGGAAGAGGTGATGCCTCTGGGGAGGGGGAAGAGGTGATGCCGCTGGGGAGGGGGAAGAGGTGATGCCGCTGGGAGGGGGAAAAGGTGATTTGGAGAGGGGAGAGAGAGGTGTGTGTGTGTGTGTGTGTGTGTGTGTGTGTGTGTGTGTGTGTGTGTGTGTGTGTGTGTGTGTGTGTGTGTGTGTGTGTGTGTGTGTGTGTGTGTGTGTGTTAGTTATTTTTTTTGGCCCCGTCACTCCGCCTCAGGCCAATGAGAGGTGTGGGGGGCGGGCCAAGGGGGGTGGGTGTGAGTGTGTGAGGCCAATGAGAGGTGTGCGGGGGGCGGGCGGGCCAAGGGACCAATGAGATTCCCGCTAGGGACACCGGACATCCAGCAGGCAGGCATGCATGCATGCAGGCAGGCAGGCAAACATACAGTGCTTTCACTAATATAGTATAAGATAAGAAGAAGAAGATATATATATATATATATATATATATATATATATATATATATATATATATAAAATCAAAAAATAAATAGATGATATTATTTTTTTATTATTTTATGATTATTGAAGCTCGGCTAACACGGTACTTATACCTCTACACATATACCTTGAGTGCTGTTTTTTGTCTCCTTGGTGGGACACCTGGTTTCATATATATATATATATATATATATATATATATATATATATATATATATATATATATATATATATATATATATATATATGTGTGTGTGTGTAAATATATGTATGTGTGTGTAAATATATATATGTGTGTATGTATATATATATACATATATATATATATATATATATATATATATATATATATATATGTATATGTGTTCGTGTGTGTGTGTCATACAAGAATCTATTATTATCTAAAATCAGTAACATATGTGATCTATTATGCCATTACCAATTGGACTGTAGGACTATAAAACCATTACGACTGAGTTGTAGCATTATCCTCTGATGAAATCAGCCGTGTGCTGAAGAAACACGTAGGTACATTCTTCTCGTTGCTATTGCCACACTATCCGTCTTGACGCCGGAAGGGAAGTTGGTACGCGAACAAGGCGAGACACCGGAATTACAGAGTGGAATCACAACTGCATACTACAGATTGCCGGAGGACCACACTGCAAGGGGCGCAGCCTATCGAGTTTCCCGGTCATCGTCCAAAGTCTGGAGCTGCGGATTGACCACCGGATTACCACGGAGCACGAGCCTGTCTCATACAACGCTTTTACCAAACGGATGTTTGTGAGTTTGTTATTTTTATCTTGTCCAGGAAATGAAATTGTTAAACCGAATTTACACATGGAGCGGGCGCTTTCTCTTCT
This sequence comes from Ascaphus truei, assembly GCF_040206685.1. NCBI lineage: Eukaryota > Metazoa > Chordata > Amphibia > Anura > Ascaphidae > Ascaphus > Ascaphus truei. The sequence goes on along the minus strand of NW_027454554.1, from coordinate 45,452 downwards.
TTTTTTTTGTTTAGGTATCTATCGAGGAGGTGGTTGTTTCCCCGAAGAGAGCTGCCAGGACTCCAGAGGATGCCCGAATTGGATCCTTTTATGATTGAGTTATAACATAGCTATTAGAGCTAAGTTTCTGGACTGTTATTGTGTTTAGGCATAGTGTTTATTATTATTTTATTACAGCTACTTTTTAGTTATTAATTCTGGCCACTAATTCTCACTGCCACTATAATCTTTCTCTAGCCACAACCAAATTGCTATATCAGCTATATTATTTATTGGTTATACCAGGGGAGCTCGCGCCCCCACCCCCTCCTTTACCTTGATGCGGCGTCACGTGACCGGCAGCGGCATTTGACGAGGGTGACGTCACATGACCCCGCGGCGTAATTTAACACCGCGTTGCCATGGACACGAGTGACGCCGGCAGAGTCAAGGTAAGTAATAGCATTGCAGAGGCCTCACGCGATCCCCCGGCATTTAATTTTAATGCCTCGAGGAAGTGCGCGGGGCCTCTGCAACCGCCCGTGCGCCTCCCCCCCCCCCCGAAAAATCTCCCGCCCTCCACTTTGCGCACCTCTGGGTTATACCATATATATACACACGCACACACATATATACACACACACACACACATACATATACACACACGTGTATGTGTGTATAAAACAGACAATATATATACATATAGTATGATATATATATATAAACATACTATATGTGTATGTATGTATATGTGTATATATATATATATATTGCACGCGCACACACACATATAACGTTTTATCCAACTTTTTCATTTATCATTTGTAGAGAAAATGAACAATGTCGCCAAAAGCGCTATTTTTCAAAATGTAGCATCTCTACTAATTAGTGTAAAATGATACTTCATATAAAGCAGGTTATGGGACCCAGTATAAAATGACCTTCATGTCTCTTATCACATCCCAGTATATGGATATCTTCTATTATCACAAGCTGCTAACATGTGACAGGGCTCAGGGTCTGAGCCCAGAATGTGACATATTGAACATTCTCATTCTAAATTTCAAAAAATATTGTGTTGATTTCTGACCTGACTGCCGTGGTTACAGCTCAACCACTCTGTTCTACCGCATGTCACCACTTTCTGCCACAACCAGCTGACGGTGGATCTGCAAGGAGTTCAACGCTCATTGGCATCACATCTGTGGCTTGGTTAACGTATCATTTCTCCAGCTTTTTATTGTATTGTTTTTAAATAGATTATATTTATTTAGTTGAATAGATTATATTTCTTAGTACAATAGATTCTATTTATTAGTTTAATAGATATTTATTTAGTTTGATACATTATATTTCTTAGTTTAATAGATCATATTTGTTAGTTAAATAGATTATATTAACTAGTATTTAAGTCTCCCCCTCAGAGCCCCATTAGATAAATATTTTAGGACCCTTGTGCATATTTCACATCTTTTCGGAGTCGCTTATTTTTTAGACCCTCGGAGCCGAAACCTAAAGGGGTCAGCTAAGAAAGTTCGGATCAAGAGGAGCCACACAGCTTAAAGACAGAACATTTCCAAGGGAGATGGAGACAATTTGGGTAAGATCTGATTAAAGGACAACCTTTGGGGAAGGGAAGGGTGATGGGGGAGTGTAAGAGGGGGGTGAGAGAGCAAGGTGGTGTGTCAGATTGGGGCAGAGCAAGAGAACGCAAAAATGATGGGGATTTGCTGCATACCAAAAAAAACAATTAGTGATACTTTTACCAGTGCCCCTTAGTCTCAGGGAAGACCGGCATTTCGTCCAATGTATACAATAAGATTGATGGAAAAGGGCACACAGATTTGAATAAAAAAAGATAATTTATTGTGCCACAGACTACAATGTTTTGGCTGCTGGCCTTTCTTTGCTGGATTTAGTGGGTTTAGCCACTTTACCTGAAAAAGACCAGCAGGCCGAAATGTTGTAGTCTATGGCAGTGCAAGAGAAAACAGGTTGGGGGGGGGGGTGGGTTCTCGCAAGGTCGCCGACCCATGGGTGAGGGTCCCTGGTGGAAACTAGTCCTGGACCCCGGGAAAGCTGTCTGTGGCCCATACAAGCTGAGTAACATGTAGAAAGGACACATGTATGTTCAGAATGAGTTAGCATGGTATTTTGAGAGGCATCATAGCAGGTCAGTGCAAGTCAGGGCAGAGCACTGCAAGGTCAGTCAATATGAGTATGAGGAAGGGTCCGATGGAGGAGTTGGAGGGTCCCAGAATATCTCTTAAAGCAGGGGTGTGCAAATCGAGGGGCGCGACATTTTCTTGGGAGGAGGGGCTCGGCGCTTACAGTGGCCCCTCGCTCTTCCCCACAGCATTTAAATTAAATGCCGGAAATCGCGCGCAAGTCCTCTGTAAGTTCCCTTTCCTTGTCTCCGGCGGCTTCTGGCGACAGCAACGTGGCGTCACATGATGTGGCATTGCCATAGCAACGTGATATCACATGACGTCGTTACATCAGAACGTCGGAGACAAGGTGGGGAGGGGGGAGGGGGGAGCAGGGAAAAAGGTTGCGCAACCCTGTCTTAAAGCATTGTCTTGCATACAGATCAGAGGCCAAGAATGGATATGGATATCCGATGTGAAGCCGGAAATAAGACAGAAAAGACCGTTTCGGGAGAAGAAGGTGAGTGATGAAATAGCCGTCACTGTGTAACTCTTCCAATTACCTGCAACTTCATGCAGAGAAATAGCAACGCTTGTTTTTAACGTGTTAAGCGCCTAATGGGGAATTCAACTGCTGAGAGGTTAAGGGAGTTACTCACCAAACTCAGCGACGTTTCTGTGTCTCTGTGATAACTCCCCTAGGACATGCCTGAAAACCAGAGGTTACTCAATGTATTTTTGATAAATAGAAATATGACCTTCTGGGGAGGGGTACATAATGGGTACTGGGCCTGGTGAGGTGGGTATAACGGGTACTGGGCCTGGTGAGGTGGGTATAACAGGTACTGGGCCTGGGGAGGGGTGTATAACAGGGTACTGGGCCTTGGGAGGGGTGTATAACAGGGTACTGGGCCTGGGGAGGGGTGTATAACAGTGTACTGGGCCTGGGGAGGGGCGTATAACAGGGTACTGGGCCTTGGGAGGGGTGTATAACAGGGTACTGGGCCTTGGGAGGGTTGTATAACTGGGTACTGGGCCTGGGGAGGTGGGTATAACGGGTATTTGCCCTGTGGAGGGCGGTATAACGTGGTATTGCGGAGGGGGTATAAGTGGCACAGGAGCTCTTGCGATACAGAGTATCACTGTCCCTGGTTACAAACACTTCATGTCTCCTGCAGGTCAGGACACGCACGAAGGTGGTGCCCTTTGTGCCACCAGACGACGAGGCGGGCTACGAGGCGGACGACGAGGCATACGAAAAAGCGGGCGTCAAGTGGAACAATGAGGTGGGCTACAAGGCGGCCGAGGAGGCAGACGTGGTGTACGATGACCAAGGAGCATACGACAGGTGTGGCCGGATCTGCTGCTTCACCTTTTTTAGGCGGAGGAGAAGACCCCAGGAGCAGGTAGGAGAATACGAGAGGTGCGGACAGATCTGCTGCTTCACCTTTTTTAGGCGGAGAAGAAGCCGGGAGCAGGTAGCAGAGGAGCCAGGGCGTAGATACAGGGGTATTCTAGGGGCCCTGAGAAGTTGGTTTGACCGCAGGAGAGGCAGATAAGATCAGGAAGGCTGCGGGAGGGGCAGGTACTAGAGGGAGATAGGGATATTGGGCGTGAGAGGGTGAGAGAGAACAAGGAGCAGGGCCGGAGCACGGGTTTCATGCGCCCGAGGCGAAACTTAAAATTTGTGCCCCAGTTGTATAAAAAATAACAAGATAAATAAAATAATAAAATAAACAGTGGCGTAGCTATCGGGACTGCAGGGGGTGCGACCGCACCCCAGCGCGACGCAAAATAAAAACAAAAGGGCGCCAAAATACTGGATAAAAAAAAAGAATAATAATTTTAAAAAAAAGATAAATAAATTAGAAATAATAAGAAAAAAAATAATAATGATTATTAATGCGCCCCTAGGACCTTTGCGCGCTAGGCGACCGCCTAATGGCCGGCCGGCCCTGCGAGGTATGCGGGAGGAAAAGGGGTGAATGGGATAGATATGCAGGGGGATGGGGGAGCAGGTGAGTTATACACAGGGGCACAAGGGCCCCATCACCCACATCTCTATATACTGAGTGTGCCCCTGTGTATAACAACGCTGATCTGTGCTGCTCCATCTGATCTCACTGCGCAGTGATCCAGGGACCCTCCGATCGCCATTTAATGGGGTCAGGAAGGAATTTTTTTCCCCCATTGCACAGCAGGGGTTATGTTTCGCCTTCCTCTGGATCACAGCAACAAATTGCCCTTTGTGCATGAATTATCAGTGAGATCTTTATACACCCTGCATTGGTCTTCACTCCTTTGCTGCCGGAGGGGCCTGCAGTGCATTGCTCTGCGTGTTACTATATTGCTCTGCAATGTGCTGCAGGCCCCTACCAGCAAAGAGATTCATTATTTCAATAAAATACTCTCTTTAATCCAACCTATGTGTAGTGTCTTTTCTATCCGTTGTATCTATTGCTAACAGCTCAGTGATTCTTCCCCAGGTCATTGCACTAGTGTCACGCTGCCAAGCCGGGTGTGAGGGAGATTTATAGGGTCACATATACACTTCTGCCAAAACACGAGTGCAAACAGGAAGCCCCTCTGATCTCATATCTTTTATTACACAAAACGGTATCTAAAAAGGTAAAAAGAACATACATGGGATTCTGCTACAAATATCTCTCTAATTACAAACCAATTAGCAAATCATTCAGATTAGAGTCGAGCGAAAAGAAAGGGTTAAGTATCTCATGTACAGTATATGCAGTGCAGGCTGTTCTGCGCATTACATGCAGGGGACAACGTTTAGGGGATATAAGTAATGCTGATCTCAGAGCTGACCGGCTGACCTGCTGACCTGCTCTTCTGGCTGACCGGAGGACCTGCTCTTCTGGCTGACCGGCTTCCCTTCTTCCAGCTAACTGACCTGAATTGTGGCCCCTGTATCTCCCAATTAAACGTTTTATTGGCATATTCTTGTTTGACTCGTTCTATACAGACATTTTCTATATATTCATTGTGGGATTTGATAACATCTGTAAGATCTCTCAGAATATCACATTCTGTACGTTTGTGCTGAATATTTTTCCATTCTCAATTTACTTAATATTAATTTTTGGCTTCAATTATTTATACTGTATCGAGCCCAAAATACCTTTATACAGAATGCTGTTCCCTTTATCCCACAAATGCTGCTTCATTAAAGCCCGTGGGTGGCACTTAATGCATTCTCAGACTTTTAGGCAACATCCCTAATTTCCAAACGTGGGATAAAATCTGTGCATATTTAAATGGTTAATTTTTCCATTTTTCCATTGTGACAAAATATCAATTTTCTCACTCAGACTACTAAATCCCTCCCCAAAAATATCCGTTTCACATAAAAGTGTGTGCGCGCGTCTCCTTCCGCCTAACTGGCACGTCGTCCTTACGGGCGCCACTCCTTGCAACTCCACGCTGCCCTCCAGTGGTAAAAGAAATAAGATACATTTACTGTACTCGTCTGGCAGCTGCTCCCGTATAAGGTGGGTAACTCTGTATTAGGGGTCTTGGTAGAGTATATTTTATACTTATGTCGGATAGATGAGAAAATAATATTCCTAACAGGTTATTGTGAGAGGCCTTGGATCTGATCCTATATGCACGCAGCCCTCGCCTCTCTGACCTTGAACACATACTTCAATCTGATTTTTTGAGACTTGAAACTGGATTTCCCAAAACAAACTGATTTTAAACACTGACAAGACTGTAACAATGGTATTTGGGACCAGAGCTAAATTGCTAAAGCTGCCAATGACAGAGCTTCAGATAAAAACCAGCTCTAATACCATCCTAGCCCCTGTTACTTGTTTGAAATATCTGGGCATATAGTTCAACTCCCATTTAACATTTGGGATGCACATTGATACCCTGACATCCAAATCCTATGCCAAACTAGGTGTACTTTACAGGAACAAATCCTCCCTAAGGCCCTCATGCAGTAAGCAGCGATAAGCCACTTATCACCAGTTTATAGCCAAAAAAGCCTACAGCGATTCAGAAAGCCCAGAGAAGCTAGCGATTAGAGCAAAAATAACCGGGGTTTTTTTGCCGGAAAATAAATAAATAAATAAAATCGGCAGACGCGCGGTGATAAGCCACTTTTCAGCACTGATCGCCAGTTTTTCAAACACGCTCAATTCTATAAGCCCTGATCAGCTTATTGCGGCTGATCGCCACTTTAAAATTGCTGTTTCTTCTCCAAATTGTCCCGCCACAAAAGTTGGCAAGAAGATGGGGTGAAGCTGCGATGAAAATAACATGCATGTGTCCCAGAGCTGATATCCATTAATATCAGCACCAGAGACCCCCGGCATGAATCCGATGCATAAAAAATGCATTTACAGGCAACTTCATTACCGCCAAGGCAATGAAGGGGTTATACACCCGTGCCAGGCTTATTGTGGGTAGCGGGGGTGGGTGAAGGTGGTATTTGGCCCTGGGTGGGTGTTTAGGCCTTGCCAGGGGGTTGCAGGATGACTTAACCTCTTCTTTAACTTCGTGGTTAATACCGCTAAGGTAATGAAGGGGTTAACCCCTCCCGCTACCCCCCCCCCCCACCCGGTAGGCCTAAACACCCATCCTTGGGGCCAATACCCCGTTCATCCACCCCCACTACCCACAATAAACAAAAATACACATAACAGCCCCACTAGCCACCTCCTAGGTCCCTAATAAACCATTACAATATTCATAAAACCATTATTTTGTTTACACCCAGGATTATTACATGGGATTAGGGCTATGTTATTCAGTGAGGGGTTGTGTGTTTGTATTCGTAGGGACAGGCAAGGCCGGAGTCAGATGGGTTTCTCCTGCCTCTGTCCTCCCTGTCTCCTGACCCTTCCTGTAGCCGGACAAAGAAGAAGAAGCAGGCACACGGTCTTACTCAAAGGAGGTTTAATATGCCATAAAGTCCAACGTTTCGGCAGTCTAATACTGCCTTTCTCAAGGTGAAGGCTACCAAACACAAGAAAACAGTCACAATATATACCACCCCCCTGATACTCTCCCCGCTCTGCCACATAACCAGGATGTTGACGCCCCCTAGTGACGTCAGAGCTACCATATGGCGCCCCCTAGTGATGTCAGAGCTACCATATGGCGCCCCCTAGTGACGTCAGACGTCTAGGTCTAAATCCCTGGCAATACAGCATAGAGCTGTCTTGGAGGAATGCAGCCACAGCCACACCTCTCCCCAGACTGAACACTCCCCCATGATGACGTCAGCGTGACCCGCCCGTCGGGGGGAAGGGGGGGGTGTGCACCAATCAAGACTGTACTCACAGGGCTGGACAAAGATGTATCCGTCGCCATGGGATCAGTGTCAGAGCAGGGAGGAGTGACACACTCCTATAAATCACCCTGAAAGTGTAAATAAACCACACACCAAAATATTCATAAAGCATATGTGCACAAAACTAATACAGCAATATACTATTAAAAACATGTGACTGTATACTGCTGATGACATCAGTATAATCCTGCAAAGTTACCGTGAAATGCCACATAAGAATATGCAGTACATCAGTATTTAGAATATACTAGTGTGTATACCTAGTCAGAAATGGGTACACACAGCCAGGGGGGGGGGGGGGGGGGAGAGAAGGGGGAGGGAGGGAAGGGAAAAAAACCACACAAAAAGGATAATTTTCCCAATAGGTAAGTGCAGAGTCCATGGATGGTGCAAGATCAAATATGCCTGTAGAAAGACAAAAAATTACCTTCTATTAAGGAAGCATTTTAAATTCTGTTGCTCATTAAGACCCATACCGTTGCTGGTATTTAAAGCATGTATCCAGAATGCTTCACGTCTCAATAAGAAAGTCTCCCTATCTGGAGTGAGAAAATGTGAAAAGATATAGTGCGCTACTACAATCAATAAAAGTGAGGTGATATAGTGATGTACAAAAAGAGGTGACCTTTAAACACGTAGAGTATATGGAACGTCTGCAGCTGTGGCACCAGGGATGGCTCAAATACCCCCTAATAGCAAACAGAAATACAAAAAAACACAGCGCACAACGCTCATAGTGCATTAAAAATTATATTAGTAACCACAAAATAAAGGTGAGTATTAAGCGTACATTTAGATAGAAAAAACAATCATTTCAGGGTTAATGTTACCCAAGCACCAACGGACGCCAATAGAGATGTCGTGGCTCTCTCCTTCTCAATCCCTCAGCCTCGGGGGTAGGGCCTGGGTGGTCTTCCAATCGGTTAGCTGTTAGTACAGCCCTCAGCCTCAAGGTAGTACTTAGGAGGTCTCCAGTTCAGCTGAACAGCAGTACAGCCAATTCGCCGTGCCAAGCAATAATGTCTTTCACTGTTCCAGTCTCTGTAGCAGCGGAGCACACGCTGTGGGGCGTCTATTTTTAATTTTTATGATTCTCCCGCTTTGGGGGGTGACTGAATTGACTACCGGTAGTCAGACTGTTACAGACCGAGCAGCTCATGCATCTAAAGTTACCCGGTCTGCCACCCTCCAGAAAATGAGGAGTTCTGTAGTTACCCTCATTATCTGCATGTATCAGGCTATCCGCCAGATTCCTCCCTCTTTTGAACACAGCAACTTTCAGATAATATATCATCATTTTGCAGAATATGCCAGTGTTTAAGACTGGTAGATTTAATAAAACCACCAGCTTGACTGTACGTAGTAAGCAGGAAGGAAAAGACTTGGATCACAACTATGAAAAAACGAGAACTGGAGGCTAATAGAAAAAATAACAAATTATTTATTGGGACATAACTAATTAAAAAGAGAAACCTCTCGCATGGTGCGCTTTATCAAAGAGTAGTTTCACTGGTCTTAATCAAACTCTTATATGGTTTACACCCTCAAAAGCACCGCCCACCTGTGTCCAGGTAAACACAAACCCCCAGGACACAAATTCCCTGTGAAATGAAACACAGGAAAGGGGCGTAATGCTCAGAGGGAAGAGATCCACATAGAGGGAATAAACAGGTAAAAAATTAATAAAAAAGACCAATCACATACAAAAGAAATATCAATAACACATATATATCAACTGTGGAAACATAAACATACACATGTCCAAATCTATAGTGAATATTCAATGTATATTTAACCCATTGATTTGTTAATTTTAATATCATAAGATGGCATATGAATGGTATATCATCAAACTCCTAGACACAATAGATATGGTTTAAAGGACATATGTAAAACACAATATTATTCTAGAAAAAAGTAAATATATAGTTAGAAAAAGGAAAACAAATAATAAATAATAAAGAAGAATAGATGCCAAAAGAAAATGTAGGACAATTGAATTCATTAATAAATATATATCTTATTTGATCACTAGAAAGCAGAAAAAAATGACAATAATAAATAACTTAATAAACAGACAATCATTATTATCATCGTGAGACGGAAGCATAGCAAGAATACTCATACAAAATGTTCATGAAAAATGTTTTAGATTTAAAATTTGTCCCTGAAGAAGCTCCTTTGCTGGAGGGAAACGCGCGTTGGACGCGCAATGTTGTCAGTCTCCTACTTGGAGCTGTTTTAATGTAGTGTCAGCAGTCTCCTGGCTCTAACTGTGTTGATCCCATTAGTTAGTTATTTATTTAATCCTTTAATTTTATAGTGAGTGTGCCTGCTTTCCTTGCACAGCACTGCCGTGTCTGGCAGGTCTATGCTGCAGTGTATGTACTAAGTGAACTTAAAGTGATTTGTTACCGGCGCTAACCACACCCAATCTGTGATAAAATAGTGCACAAAATTAAAATTCAAAATAAAATGTGTCAAGGTGATCACTGATCAAATTCTCAACCTTCCAGGAATGTGTACAGATTCCTTTCAATAGTAGCTTGTCCGGGATGGGAAGGGAGCGAAGATAGCAGGGATACACCATGAAAAATAAAAAATAAATGCATACAATAGTGTAATAAGTTCTTTTCAATCTGGATAAAACATGTATGTCTTGGCTCTATAGCAATGCCTACTTACAGCAGGTCAAAAGGTAAAAAGCATTGATCTACACAGCAGGTAGAAAGGTGTCAGGATCTTCAGGAACAACAGCCCAGGTTTACAGCATAAGAAATCAGCACCTCAGCTCAGACGTCAGTAGATGTGAGTGGATCAGAGACATGCAAAAGAAAGGCAGACCATAGTGTCGATCGTGCATAAAATTTATATAAACAAACAACAAATTTTAGGAATTGTACTCACATTGTGTACATAATCATAGTTCACATAAGGCTTTACTTGAGGCAAATGGAGTGCTGGTTCAGTGTGGAGCAGCTCACCGGGGATCTTCTCCTCAATGAATTCTCCTGAGGAAGTTGTCTAGTACGACGAAACGCGTAGAGCCACTTTCATTGCTGCAGCTGCTCTTTCTACTGAAGGCTTCAGAGTTGCTGAGTTCCCCCACCGTTTGCCTCCAAGACCGGATGCCGTCACCCCAACAGCGGATGTGACGTCAGACGCCATCTCCCACCCGGTCTGTTGTGAGTCTAAGGAGAAGATCCCCGGTGAGCTGCTCCACACTGAACCAGCACTCCATTTGCCTCAAGTAAAGCCTTATGTGAACTATGATTATGTACACAATGTGAGTACAATTCCTAAAATTTGTTGTTTGTTTATATAAATTTTATGCACGATCGACACTATGGTCTGCCTTTCTTTTGCATGTCTCTGATCCACTCACATCTACTGACGTCTGAGCTGAGGTGCTGATTTCTTATGCTGTAAACCTGGGCTGTTGTTCCTGAAGATCCTGACACCTTTCTACCTGCTGTGTAGATCAATGCTTTTTACCTTTTGACCTGCTGTAAGTAGGCATTGCTATAGAGCCAAGACATACATGTTTTATCCAGATTGAAAAGAACTTATTACACTATTGTATGCATTTATTTTTTATTTTTCATGGTGTATCCCTGCTATCTTCGCTCCCTTCCCATCCCGGACAAGCAGTGTATGTACTACCATTATCACTGCATTTGCCAGCTTTATCACTCTAGCACTCTTATTTTAACACACTAAAGTCTCCATTATAGTGCGCAGTGCTGGCTGATCTAGCAAGGTAGCTGGACATTTAACCCATTGGCCACTCACTTGTGTACATCTATACACTTCCATTATTGGGTCTCACCGTTGCTCCAGAGGGGTTAACACCCTGACTCCTAGCAATCTGTGTCCTCCATATCCCACCATTATTAAGTGGTTAAATGGGATAGTATGAACTTATAACTGACGACAAGGTTGCCTGATAGCGTTGATTTAATATATTTTTAATTCACATTACACATTACTTTGGTAATATATGTTTTAAGTAAATTTATTAAAAGTTAATTTTTACACTGTTATGGTGTGCATTTAAGTGAATTCTTTTAGGGGGCACATCCATTTTGTGTTTCCCTTCACCTTTTCTAGATCCCATTCTGTATTAATTCCTGCAGGGGATAATGTATCCAAAGAATGGATCCAAAACATCTCCCGCTGGTTGAGGAGCTTTAATCTATCACCCCCTCTCATGGGCATGGGCACCAGTTCTACAGCAGAAAAATGAACATTTGATAGACCTCCTGAAGGACAGTCAGTAAAATGTTTTGAAACTGGTAACATGAAATCTTTTCTTTTAATGGAACGTATATGCTCCATGATTCTGTTTTTAACAGGGCGTATAGTGCAGCCCACGTACCCTTGGCCACAGCCACAGGTAAGAAAGTATATGACAAATTGTGAGTCACAATTAATAAAGGATGGGATCCTATAGTTCTTTTTAGAATAAATAGTCTTAATAGACTTAATTGGTTTCGCATAGCAGCAAACGCAACATTTTCCACATTTAAAAAAACCTTTTATTTTAAACAGATTTGTTAGACTTCTTAGAGTCAAACAATCTTGGAGAAAGATAGTCAGATAAGGATTTGGATTTCCTAAAAGTAATGGCTGGACCCTGGTTAACTGAACTATGTAGGTCCTTATCAAGAGTGAGGGTCCCCCAATGTTTATAAATGATAGAACGAATCTGTTCAGCCTGGCGACTAAACTGGGTGATAAATAGAGCAGACGTCACTCGATCCAATTCATGTTTCTTCTTGAACTTCACAGACGAGTTCGATAACAAATCGATCCTGTTTGTAGATTTGACACACAGATATGCTGCTTCAATATCAGTGTGATTATATTTTCTTTGAGCAAATCGAGTTTTTAATTCCTCTGCTTGATGCTCAAATAAATCGTCATTTGAACAAAGCCGTCTTAGTCGAAGGAATTCAGCCTTGGGTATACTTCGAATGAATGATTTAGAATGACTGCTGTCTGCTTCCAATAAAGTATTACGTGAATGAGGCTTTCTAAAAATGTCCGTTTGAATAGTGCCTGTCGTGTCAATAAATAAAGTAATGTCTAAATAATTGATGTGATTCATGTGTTCTTCATAAGTAAATTTAAGACTTAAAGAATTAGTATTAAGTGTATGAATAAAGGCATGCAGTGATAATAAATCCCCATCCCAAATCATAATCAAATCGTCAATATACCGTTTATAGAAAACTAGCTGAGAGACCCGTCCCCATAGCAGTACCCCGTGTCTGAAGATAAAATTGTGCATCAAAAGAAAAATAATTATGGGTGAGCAGAAACATAATAGAATCCAAAAGAAAGGCACGTAATGAAATGGACAATGTAGAAGCATCAAGAAAAAATTCCACTGCTCGAATCCCTTGCTCGTGATCTATGATTGAGTAAAGTGACATCACGTCCAATGTCACCCATCTAAAAGTCTTTTTCCAACTAACATTTTTTATATCTTAAAAACAAAAATAAAATAAATAACGAAAGAAAACAGAAATAGTCCTTGGCGCACTATCTGGTATATAAACCTGACAGAAAAATGAAGTCCAAAGATCTTGGTAGTGAGGATTGTTGGTCCGGAATCCAATCGTACTCAAAGTCCTCTGAGGTGGTGGAATCAGATTTGTGCGAATGATGCTTTAATGCATGCCAGACCAATATGATTGGGTTCAAAGCTGGATCTTAATGAATGTTGCAGATGTGTTTTGGGGTCAATGTCTTGGAAGGACTGGTGACCACTCCAGATGTGAAGTATTCAGAAATGTTACGTTCTTCCCTCTGAGCAATAATGACCTTCTGTATGTAGACTCTCTAATATGAGGAAAAAGCCTTAATGGACTGGTCATGCACAGCTGCATCTAAAGACTTAGTAAACAATTATTTGGAAGTCTGACAGGGAGGAGGAGTCAGACTTCCAAATAATTGTTTACTAAGTCTTTAGATGCAGCTGTGCATGACCAGTCCATTAAGGCTTTTTCCTCATATTAGAGAGTCTACATACAGAAGGTCATTATTGCTCAGAGGGAAGAACGTAACATTTCTGAATACTTCACATCTGGAGTGGTCACCAGTCCTTCCAAGACATTGACCCCAAAACACATCTGCAACATTCATTAAGATCCTGCTTTGAACCCAATCATATTGGTCTGGCATGCATTAAAGCATCATTCGCACAAATCTGATTCCACCACCTCAGAGGACTTTGAGTACGATTGGATTCCGGACCAACAATCCTCACTACCAAGATCTTTGGACTTCATTTTTCTGCAGGTTTATATACCAGATAGTGCGCCAAGGACTATTTCTGTTTTCTTTCATTGTTTGTTTTATTTTTGTTTTTAAGCTATTGTTGTACTTACCTTGTGGATAGGTTTGTGGTTTTTCAATCCTTAGGCAGCCGTCTTCTCAGTTTGTTATATTAGTCTGTAGAATTCACTAGTTTATTGTTGTATCTTTGTAAGGGAATTCCAACATTTAGAGCACTTATCCATCATTATCGTGTATTGTTAAGTTAGGCTAATAGGTTAAGCGCTTAGTATATGTTTAGTTTAATTTTTTCTATCATAACATTTTTTATAGCGGATAAAAGATCCATAGAATCTCTCAGAAAAGAAGGCAGATTTTTTACCAGTGGCTGTAAAAAACCATCAATGTAGCGTGATAACCCATCTCCCAAAGATCCAATACTGGCCACAATGGGCCGCCCAGGAGGGCGGACAAGTGACTTATGGATCTTTGGGAGATGGTGGAAGATGGGCACAATAGGTGAGGCATTGTAGAGAAACTCATATTCCTTTGTGTTAAGTACAAATAGGGCCTTTCCTTCTTCAAGAATCTCTTTCAAAAGGTGTAAAAACTCACATGTGGGATCATGTCAATTTTGTATAAGATTCAACATCCTCAAGTAATCTAAGTGCCTCTGCCTGATAATCTGAAGAAGAGGGCACCACAATGGCCCCTCCCTTATCAGCCTTTTTGATTGTAATAGACCTATCTTCCCTGAGGGCAATCATCTCCTGGAAGTCAATATCTGACAGATTCGTTTTATTTAAAGAGGGAACCCCCCGGGGTACAATACCCCTAGCCAATAACCTGAGATCCCTCTCAACCAGCTTCTCAAAGGTCTTAATATTATGATTGTTAAAAATATGAGGGCAAAAGGTTGATTTCTTCTTAAGACCTAAGTGTAATTGCCCAAAGAAGCTGAATGAGGAAGGGATCTCAGGCTCCAAATCCTGATTTTGTTCATCATAAAGATCTCTAAGATCTGATAAAGCACATTGTTCACGAAATGAATGCAAATCCAAATTCTCCATTGAAACATCAATACCATCAACATTCTCAGCTAGACCTCTATCAGTGGAATATAGTGGAACCTCTGTTGTCCCTTTTTTCTATTAAAATATTTTTTAAGAGACAATTTGCGAATTAATTTTTGGAGATCAATGATGGTATTGAATAAATTAAAATCTTGGTATGGGGCAAAATTTAAACCTCTATTTAGAACCGCAATCTGGTCATCTGTAAGAGTCTTATGTGAAATGTTGATAACATTATCCACAACTTCTCCTATGCATATTTCTTTCTTTTGCTCGATCCCCCGGATCCCCCTCCCCCCTTCTCTTCTTTGATGATCTCCTTGTCCTCTTTCGTTTTTTGACTCCTTTTGAAACAAGGAGTATGAAGGTTTATCTTCTTTCCGAGAGGGCATCATAACAGATTTTTGTGAAGAGTCGGTTTCAGGGGAGGTAGATCTAACTCGCCAATTATCATCATCATCACAAAAGGAAACGCCTAGTGAACGACTCTCATAGTCAGAACCATCTGACTCAAAACTGGAAGCGTTTCCATGGCGTTTTAGGATGGATTTATTCGGGTTCTTGGAGTCACCTTGTTTTTTATTATTCTGATATTTAGAACCAGATTTTGGTTGTGACTTTTGTGCGTTTGTAGTGTAGCGTTGCCATATATAAACTTGCTGCTTCTCATAGTCTATCTTGTCCCTATCAAACTTTTGTTGTTTCTTAATCATTAGAGACTTTTCCATAGCACCCACGTTGCTTAAAAGTGTTTGGTCATATTTAATAAAATTCTCCATTTTTCTGCAACCTTTCAATTTATCCTGTAGGACTTTCACATTGGCTCTCACTTTCTTTTTTTTAATTTAGCTTATACTTAATGATCAATTTGATTAGCTTACATGAGCAATGATCTAATATGGCTTTCCAGTCATTCTCAAAATCTTTATTAATAAAGCCAAAGGACGGTACCTTTTTCAAGCGTAAGCCTCACGGAATCCTTTTAACTCTAGCATAGTTCTCAAGAGTGGTAATGTCCCACCAATACCTAATGTCCTGTGATAACAGTTTTTCCAATGTAAGGAAGTGGGTAATTAAGTCAGCAGGCTCTTCACAGATGAAATTAGCACCTTCATCAAAAACTGACTCTGCCCTCCTCTGACGGTGAGTGTCTCCACAGTTAAAGGCATAGGTATCAGTAACCCCTTCCTCATCCTCCACTTCTACATAATCTTCCATAATAAAAAACACACAGGATAGGAATAGCACGAATACTCACTCCAGAGAAATAAAAAAAAATGTTCCACAGAAAGAAAAAATGTGAATAAATAGATGCCACAAAAAATAAATAAATAAATGGTTAGAAAAAAAAATAACGATAGCACTCCAGTTCTCAAATCACCAATTAAGTGATTACATACATATTCACGGGGTATAAGCCTCTTCTTATAATGTCAATAATGAAAGTCTTAATTCCAGGCTGAGCAGCCGTGGCCAAACCAGCAATATGCGAAGCAGAGGAAAAGACCTCCCAGCCCAATGTTACAATCCTGGTAGATAGCGTGTATCACGCGCATGCTGTATTAACCCCCAGCAAAATGAATCCTTAGAGGGACCAAGGGCCCATCGTGTCCAGTGTTTTCCCGTTCAATGTGATCAAGGATTCATCACAGCTACAGTGCTTATTCCTACATGGTTGGTCTCCGATGTGCTGGGGGTTAATACAGCCTGCGCGTGATACACGCTGTCTACCAGGCTTGTAGCGTCGGGCTGGGAGGTCTTTTCCTCTGCTTCGCTTATGACTGTACGTAGTGGTAAATACAAGCCTGTCCTCCTTCTTATTTTTGGTAGCACTTACCTCTTTATCCAGTGCCCGGTCTAACACAGCAGGAGGATATCCCCTAGCCAGGAATCTACTACGTAGTTCTCCAATAGCTGGTTCAATATTATCCTTCCTGCTCGTGATTTTGCAGACCCGGACTTTCTGTGAAAAAGGTAATGCATCAATAAGAGAAGGAGGATGATGGTTATCTGCCCTTAAAATGGCATTTCTGTATGTATCCTTTCTAAAAAGATCAGTATGTAACTCCCCATTAGTCTGTGTAATGAGGACATCTAAAAAAGAGAGTTGCTGTGTACCACATCATCTGAAAAACACGGTGGAGGCAGTGATGGCATGGGCATGCATGGTTTACAATGGCACTGGGTCACTAGTGGTTTTTGATGATGTGAACGAAGACAGAAGCAGCCGGATGAATTCTGAAGTGTATAGGGATATATTGTCTGCTCAGATTCAGCCAAATTCAGTGAAGTTGATTGGACGGCGCTTCACTTTACAGATGGACAATGACCCAAAACATACTGCGAAAGAAACCCAGGATGTTTTTAAGGCAAAGAAGTGAAATATTCTGCAATGGCCGAGTCAATCACCTGATCTCAACCCGATCGAGCATGCATTTCACTTGCTGAAGACAAAACTTAATGCAGAAAGACTCACGAACAAACAACAACTGAAGACAGCTGCAGTAAAGGCCTGGCAAAGCATCACAAAGGAGGAAACCCAGCGTTTGGTGATGTCCATGCGTTCCAGACTTCAGTCATTGCCTGCAAAGGATTCTCGACAAAGTATTAAAAATTAACATTTTATTTATGATTGTGTTAATTTGTCCAATTACATTTGAGCCCCTGAAATAAGGGGACTGTGTATGAAAATGGTTGCAATTCATAAACGTTTCATACGATATTTTTGTCAACCCCTTGAATTAAAGCTGAAAGTCTACACTTCTATTGCATCTCAGTTGTTTCATTTCAAATCCATTGTGGTGGCGTACAGAGCCAAAATTATGAAAATTCTGTCAGTGTCCAATTATTTCCGGACCTAACTGTGTGTGTGTGTGTGTGTGTGTGTGTGTGTGTGTGTGTGTGTGTGTGTGTATATATATATATATATATATATTTTAATGATAGGGATGTAAAGTAGGTTTGTAAATGAAAAAAAAAAATATGAAACCCTTAATAATCGCGCTATAGCAGATTGCGCTATAACGGGGTTGAGCTGTACTAATATTTTGACCACAGGGTAAACGGGTTGGAGTAAGCCATGCTACTTATCTGTACCAACATTAAATACCCAAGGGTTTAAAGATTGGTACATGTCTGGAGTGTTTATATCTAGCTAGCACCAACACTGTCCTGGGTTTCCATTACTCAATCTTATACTATATTAGTGAAAGCACTGTATGTTTGCCTGCCTGCCTGCATGCATGCATGCCTGCCTGCTGGATGTCCGGTGTCCCTAGCGGGAATCTCATTGGTCCCTTGGCCCGCCCGCCCCCGCACACCTCTCATTGGCCTCACACACTCACACCACCCCCTTGGCCCGCCCCCCACACCTCTCATTGGCCTGAGGCGGAGTGACGGGCCAAAAAAATAACTAACACAACACACACACACACACACACACACACACACACACACACACACACACACACACACACACACACACACACACACACACACCTCTCTCTCCCCTCTCCAAATCACCTTTTCCCCCTCCCCAGCGGCATCACCTCTTCCCCCTCCCCAGCGGCATCACCTCTTCCCCCTCCCCAGAGGCATCACCTCTTCCCCCTCACCAGCGGCATCACCTCTTCCCCCTCCCCAGCGGCATCACCTCTTCCCCCTCCCCAGCGGCATCACCTCTTCCCCTTCCCCAGCGGCATCACCTCTTCCCCCTCCCCAGCGGCATCACCTCTTCCCCCTCCCCAGCGGCATCACCTCTTCCCCCTCCCCAGCGGCATCACCTCTTCCCCCTCCCCAGCGGCATCACCTCTTCCCCCTCCCCAGCGGCATCACCTCTTCCCCCTCCCCAGCGGCATCACCTCTTCCCCCTCCCCAGCGGCATCACCTCTTCCCCCTCCCCAGCGGCATCACCTCTTCCCCCTCCCCAGCGGCATCACCTCTTCCCCCTCCCCAGCGGCATCACCTCTTCCCCCTCCCCAGCGGCATCACCTCTTCCCCCTCCCCAGCGGCATCACCTCTTCCCCCTCCCCAGCGGCATCACCTCTTCCCCCTCCCCAGCGGCATCACCTCTTCCCCCTCCTCAGCGGCATCACCTCTCCCCGCTCCAAATCACCTCTCCCCGCTCCAAATCACCTCTCCCCGCTCCAAATCACCTCGCTTCCCGCAGCTGCCACGCGGCGCGTAAGATGGCGGACCCCCTTCCTCCCTCGCGGCGCCGAGTCAGACGGTGGCGGCGCCCGGAAGTACAGGTAGGTGTCGCTCCCCACCTCCGGCGCCAAACGGAACTAAAGAAAGGGCGCATCAACTGAGGTGTGTGTGTGTGTGTGTGTGTGTGTGTGTGTGTGTGTGTGTGTGTGTGTGTGTGTGTGTGTGTGTGTCACTGTCCACTGCCCCCCCCCTCCTATCCACTGCCCCCCCCTCCTGTCCACTGCCCCCCCCTCCTGTCCACTGCGTCCCCCCTCCTGTCCACTGCCCCCCCCTCCTGTCCACTGCCCCCCCCCCTCCTGTCCACTGCCCCCCCTCCTGTCCACTGCCCCCCCCTCCTGTCCACTGCCCCCCCCTCCTGTCCACTGCCCCCCCTCCTGTCCACTGCCCCCCCCTCCTGTCCACTGCCCCCCCCCCCTCCTGTCCACTGCCCCCCCTCCTGTCCACTGCGTCCCCCCTCCTGTCCACTGCGTCCCCCCTCCTGTCCACTGCGTCCCCCCTCCTGTCCCCCCTCCTGTCCACTGCCCCCCCCTCCTGTCCACTGCCCCCCCCCCCCTCCTGTCCACTGCCCCCCCCCTCCTGTCCACTGCCCCCTCCCTCCTGTCCACTGCCCCCCCCCTCCTGTCCACTGCCCCCCCCTCCTGTCCACTGCCCCCCCCTCCTGTCCACTGCCCCCCCCTCCTGTCCACTGCCCCCCCCTCCTGTCCACTGCCCCCCCCTCCTGTCCACTGCCCCCCCCCTCCTGTCCACTGCCCCCCCCTCCTGTCCACTGCCCCCCCCCCTCCTGTCCACTGCCCCCCCCCCTCCTGTCCACTGCCCCCCCCCTCCTGTCCACTGCCCCCCCCCCCTCCTGTCCACTGCCCCCCCCCCCTCCTGTCCACTGCCCCCCCCCCCTCCTGTCCACTGCCCCCCCCCTCCTGTCCACTGCCCCCCCCTCCTGTCCACTGCCCCCCCCTCCTGTCCACTGCCCCCCCCTCCTGTCCACTGCCCCCCCCTCCTGTCCACTGCCCCCCCCCCTCCTGTCCACTGCCCCCCCCCTCCTGTCCACTGCCCCCTCCCTCCTGTCCACTGCCCCCCCCTCCTGTCCACTGCCCCCCCCCCCTCCTGTCCACTGCCCCCCCCCCCTCCTGTCCACTGCCCCCCCCCCCCCTCCTGTCCACTGCCCCCCCCCCTCCTGTCCACTGCCCCCCCCCTCCTGTCCACTGCAGGAAATGCAGGGGGAGGAATCCATGCCTTTGAGGCGCCCCCCCCCCTCCCTTTGACGCCCCCCCCCCTCCCTTTGACGCCCCCCCCCCCTCCCTTTGACGCCCCCCCTCCCTTTGACGCCCCCCCCTCCCTTTGACGCCCCCCCCCTCCCTTTGACGCCCCCCCCCCTCCCTTTGACGCCCCCCCCCCTCCCTTTGACGCCCCCCCCCCTCCCTTTGACGCCCCCCCCCTCCCTTTGACGCCCCCCCTCCCTTTGACGCCCCCCCCTCTCCCTTTGACGCCCCCCCCTCTCCCTTTGACGCCCCCCCCTCCCTTTGACGCCCCCCCCCTCCCTTTGACGCGCCCCCCCCCTCCCTTTGACGCCCCCCCTCCCTTTGACGCCCCCCCCTCCCTTTGACGCCCCCCCCCTCCCTTTGACGCCCCCCCCTCCCTTTGACGCCCCCCCTCCCTTTGACGCCCCCCCCTCCCTTTGACGCCCCCCCCTCCCTTTGACGCCCCCCCCTCCCTTTGACGCCCCCCCCTCCCTTTGACGCCCCCCCCTCCCTTTGACGCCCCCCCCTCCCTTTGACGCCCCCCCCCCTCCCTTTGACGCCCCCCCCCTCCCTTTGACGCCCCCCCCCTCCCTTTGACGCCCCCCCCTCCCTTTGACGCCCCCCCCCCTCCCTTTGACGCCCCCCCCCTCACTTTGACGCCCCCCCCCCTCACTTTGACGCCCCCCCCCCTCACTTTGACGCCCCCCCCCCTCCCTTTGACGCCCCCCCCCTCCCTTTGACGCCCCCCCCCTCCCTTTGATGCCCCCCCCTGCCTTTGACGCCCCGCGCGCACACACTGACTGACTGCCGCACGCACGCACGCACACACTGACTGACGCGCACACAAAGCCTGACTGACGCACGCACACACTGACTGAGGCACACACTGACTGTGTGTGCGTCAGTCAGTCTGTGTGTGTTTGTGTTTCTGCCTCAGACTCACTGACGCGCGAGCAAACACACAGTGACTGACGCACACACGCTACATGAAGCTGTAAAGGAGGGAGGGAGGGGGGGGACTGGATTGATGTGAATGGGGGACAAACAGAGAGAGGGGGGAGGAGAGAGAGGAACGGGAACATTACATCCCGGGCAACGCCGGGTCTCTCAGCTAGTGCAATATAAAAAAATGTTTGTTTGTTTTTTCAACTTTAAATTTTTATTGGAAAGTACAAATACAGCCAATGTTCCACAGCCCATTATTACATTTCCAGTTTTGTTAAACACATGACGCCTCGAAGACACATCCACTTAACACTTTACAAACAAGACCAGACGAACTTGACAAGGGGACAGGGAAAGAGGTTAGGGGTGGGAGGGAGGTGGTAGGTTGCCAGGCTCTGGTGCAGTTTTTTAGATATCTCTTGTTCAACCTTTTAGGCAATAGCTAAGGGTTTTAACTGGGACAGGTTCTTCTGAGGTTTCTTTCTTTTATTTGTTTTTCCCTATTCTATGACTACATGAAGGTCTGCTAACTGTGCGTCGCTGAGTCGTGTTGTCTAATCTGCCCTTAAAGGAGAACGCACCTAGTTTAATTAGTGCAAGATTGAGGTGGCGTCCACTCCTGGGATGTCTACCTGGGTCAACCATGGATCCCAGACCTTTAGAACATTTGTGCCGGAGTCATTAACTAAACTCGTTAATTGTTCCATCCGGCAGACATGCCAAATTCTGTTTTTGATCTTAGGGATAATTGGTATCTCCTGCTGTTTCCATAATGCTGCGATCTCACATCTTGTGGCTGTAGCAAAATGCGCGATTAATTTATGCGACGCATTTGACAGACCCTGGATCCGCATGCCCAATAGGAACAGCCACGGGTCCAGGGGGATCTCCAAATCGAGAATCCGCTGAATCCAATCTCTGATTTGTTCCCAAATAGGGGCCCCCTTAGTGCAAGACCACAACATATGTCGGAGGTCAGCTGCTTCCCCACACTGTTTAGGGCAGAGAGGGGAGTAGCCTTTTACAAATTTCGCTAAGCGCGTCGGAGTGTAATACCACCTCATAAGGACTTTATATGCGTTCTCCTTTAATGTGGTGCAGATTGAGCTTTTCGCCGCCGCCTGTATAATTCTGTCCCATTCGTCGTCCTCTAAAGTCTCTCCTAGGTCTGATTCCCAGTGTCTCATGTAACTCAGTCTATTGTCAATGGGCGACTTCTGGCAGATCACTTCTCTGTACATTCTAGATGTGAGTCCCCTTGTGTCCGTATCTCTGGAACACAGCTGCTCAAAATTTGTTCGCGCCGGTCGAATTGGCGTTTTATTGTAGAAATCTCTGATCTGAAGGTACCTAAAAAATTTGTTTGGGATATTCTTAGAGGATTTAATTTGGTCAAATGTTTGTATGGTCGTTATGCCCTCCAGATCTTTTAGACGGGAGAAGCCCTTCTGAGTCCATATCAAGAAATTTTTGCTATTCAGGTCCGGAGCGAAGTCTGGGTTGCCCACTATTGGTGTCATTAATGATGTTTTGGTAGTCAAATTACATTTGAATTTCGTGGCCTCCCAAACTTATAATGAATTGACCATGGTCTGCAGCGGATTGTTTATCTTGCGTACCCCTTCTCTGGGTAGCCAGATTAAATTTCGGATTTCAATTGGTGCACAGCATCTCTTCTCCAACTCAACCCATCTCCGTAGGCTTGGGTCTGTGTGCCATTGGAAAATCTGCCCTAATTGGGCTGCTTTATAGTAGGCCTGCAAGCAAGGCACCGCTCACCCTCCGCAGGATGAATGGGACGTTTTAATATTCCTTTAGCAATTCTTGGGTTTTTCCCGTTCCAAATAAATTTTATAATTTTTGACTGGAGGGAGAGGATGTCCGCCTGCACCAAAGGGATAGGGAGACTCTGGAAAAGATATAGCATCTTTGGGAGGAGATTCATTTTCACGCTATGTATCCTCCCAATCCATGAGATGCTCCCCTTCATCCAGGTTCGGAGATCCTCCCCCAGCGTCTTTATGATCTTGGGGAAATTTGCTTTATATAAAGTTTTGTACTCCCTTGTGAGATAAACCCCTAAATATTTGATAGCGGAGGGTTGCCATTTGAACTGAAAATTGAGGTCAATCAGTTTTTCAACTTCTTTTGGTAGATTAATATTGAGGGCTTCTGATTTAGACTGATTGATCTTAAATCCCGAAATTTGGTTAAATTTGCCCAGTATGTTGAATACATTTGGGAGAGATGTGAGAGATTTGGCTATTGTGAGAATGACATCGTCCGCATATAGAGCGGCTTTGTGCATTTGGTCTCCCACAGGGATACCAGAGATATCTGGGTTATTTCTGATGTGTGCCGCCAAAGGCTCTATACATAAGGCGAACAGTAGTGGCGACAGCGGGCATCCTTGACGTGTTCCGCTTTTGATTTCAAACTGTTCTGAGGGGAAACCTTGATATCTCACTCTTGCTGTTGGGTTTTTATACAACGCCAGGATGGCCTGCAGGAGGCGTCCCTCAAAGCCAAATGCTCTCAGTGTTTCCGATAAGTAGGGCCAATCTATTCTATCGAAGGCTTTTTCAGCGTCCAGACTTAACACCATGGAGTGAATTTTTTCTTTTTGGGCCAGATCAATTAGGTCAATAATTCTCCTGGTGTTATCTGCCGCTTGTCTACCTCCGATAAACCCTACTTGATCCGTGTGAATTAACCCGGGAAGAACACTACCCACCCTGTTGGCTATAAGTTTAGAGTATATTTTGAGGTCCAAGTTAATCAGTGAAATGGGCCGGTAGCTCTTACAGTCTGCCGGGTCCTTTCCGGGTTTATGGATCACCGATATTGAGGCTTGGAGCATTTGTGCTGGGAATGAGGCCCCTGCTAAGATTTCATTGAATAACTTTAACATGTGGGGGGCTAGAATTTTTAAATATTTATTGTAATATAAGTTCGAAAAGCCATCTGGCCCTGGGGCTTTAGCCGGTTTTAGTGCTTTGATGACCCCAGAGAGTTCCTCCATCGTGAAGTCCGACTGGAGTGCCTCCCTTTCGCATCTCTTCAAAATGGGTAAATGTGCCTCTATTAAGAAGGTCCGTAAATCCTCCTTTGTTTTCGGATTATGGGTTACCTTATCTCCATTGTATAATATTTCGTAATACTTTTTGAATTCCCCTGCTATGTTCGCTGGGATGGAGGTAAGGTCCCCATCTTTGTTTCGAATTGCGTGAATGTGATAGTTTGGAAGCTTGTTTTTTTAGCTTATTGGCAAGTAGTGTGTCAGGCTTGTTAGCTTTTTCATAAAATTTCCGCTTGGACCAGGTCAATTCCTTCTCGGCCTGGGCGGAGAGGAGGAGGTTAAGACTAGTTTTAGTGGCTAGTATTTGAGTTAACGTGTGGGCATTCTTATTTTTTTGTGGAGGGAGGAAAGCTCTGCTAGCTGTTCCTCTAGCTTCAAAATTTTTCCCTCCCGTTCTCTTTTCCGTTTAGCGGCCAGATTCATAATGACCCCCCTGAGGGTAGCCTTATGGGCCTCCCACAGTCTGGAGTGCGTAGCCACACTCCCCTCATTCTCCTCGAAGTATTGTGTGAGCTTTTCCCCAATTTCCACCTGTAGGGCTGGGATTTTCAGCAAGATTTCGTTTAGTTTCCAGTTCGCTCTAGGTCTGTCTAGTGGGATTAGTGTGCACCGCAGCTCTATAGATGCATGGTCTGACCATGAAATATCATGGATCTCGGTGCGAGAGACCCCAGGGACCATTCTGTTGGATACAAGGAAGTAATCTATCCTGCTATATGTGTCATGTGGGTGTGAGTAGAAGGTGTATTCTCTCAGTCTCTGGTGTTGTTCCCTCCAGATGTCGAGTAGTTGGCAGTCACGTAACCCTTTTTTAATTGTTAGTATGTCAGATCTGTGTGTAATATTAGTGGATGAACATCTGTCAAGGTCCTCCCGTAGTGCCCTGTTCAAGTCTCCAGCGACAATGATATTACCTCTGGCCACTTTGTTGAGTTTCCCAAAGAAGGTAGAGAAAAAAACGGGGGCCGTCTCATTAGGGGCATATATTGTTGCTAGAGTAATTGGGAACCCTTGGATTGCACCTCTTACTATGAGGAATCTGCCCTCTTTATCTTTGAAAGTCCTATCGGGTACGAACGGTATTCTTTTATGAATTAGTATGGCCACCCCTTTTTTTTTGACTTTCGCGGAAGACAAAAAGTGTGTCGGGTAGTCCTTATCCAGGAATTTGGGGTAGTTGTCTTGAGAGAAGTGTGTTTCTTGCAGAAACAGAATTTCTGCCCCTTTACGCTTATAATCTCGGAAGGCGATTCTGCGTTTAACCGGGCTGTTAAACCCCTTAATGTTATGTGATACTAGCCTGAGTTCCTTACTCATTTAAAAGTATGAGATGACTTTGCTGCCGATATCTGTTCTTGATTGATGCACCTGGACCAGAATCCCGACCTCCTCTTCTTCTCGAACTGCAATACCTCACTTCACCACCTACAGCAATACACAAGGGGGAGCACACAAGAGGGTACACCTGGGGGGACACAACAAACACTAGACAAGACAAAAGACAGTAGAATTCTCGTCGTCTCGGCGACGTCGCCTCCTTGACGAGATCACCGCCTTTGGGAAGCTGGACTCCTCTCCAACCGCCCGGAGGAAACGTGGGATGAAGTTCACTCACCCACCGCGTCCAGTCCCAAAGGACTTCACTAGGGCCCAGGAGATCCACCCTCCTCCCCCCTAGTGCGTGGCCCATGCGGATTTTTGAAGCAGGTCACTCCCCCCCACTCCTGCCTCGCTCTTCCTGAGCTTGAATGAATAAAACCTAACATATACTATGCATAACCAGAGTCTGTCCCGGCTTTGTTCACCCCTGTAGTGTATCAGGCTAATCCCTCTGTGTCATGGCCTCAGCAACCTGTGTTTCTTTGCTTCTCCTCCAGTTCTCGTCCCCCTACTTGAGGTCTGGTCCCCGGCCACGGTGAAGCTGTCACCAAATAAAGAAACTCATCCCCGAGTGAAAGAGCGGTGATCCCCGACACCCCAACTACAGATGTCCAGTGATCAAGCAACCTGCGCTGAAACTGAATCCCTGGTGAGAAAATTTGCGGCCTACCTTTCTGATGATGGCGGCCCCCGACACAAGATGGCGAAGCAGCTCTAGAAGGCGGGAATCCACAGTGAACCGCAGGAGCAGGAAGAGAGCGGTGAGCGGGAAACAGGAGCGGGCGCACGCACCTCCGCACTGGTGAGAGACGTCTTCCAAAATGGCCGCCCCCCGGATACGCATCACAGCTGTGCCCCGGAAGGAGCGGCGCCATCTTGGAGGTGGCGCGGAACCAGCTCCCACCGGCGCGACCAGATGACGTCACCAGCAAGACCAAGGACAGCCGTAAGCCCATCAAGGCGTCCAGAATGCGCCGGATGACCCGCGCAGGCCTGGATTAGTCACCTCACCGGCCCGACGCGGGCTTTTTGAATTTTGCGTCTGGGAAGAATAGAAAGACATACGGGAAGGGAATTAGTATAGCGCCGTAGCGGCAGAACCATTAAGCGAGTAAGGGCAGGGTGAGTGATAGAGAGGGAGTTAGTAAGAGGATAAAAGCAAGTAGATGAGAGGAAATAAGCCGAAGTGGAGACATTTAAGGAGACAATACTATAAGAAGGAGTAAGGAAGTAGACTTGAATTTAAAGTGGGGTAGGGATGCAGCAAGTAGTAAGGAAGTGGTAGAGGGGAGAGCAAGGAGGAGAGGAAGTAGGGAGCTAGAAAGAAAGAAGAATAAATGTGGAGAAGTGAGGAAATCAGAAAGCTATAGAAATGTGCAAGTTAGATAGTGGGAGTGGTGACTGGAAGTGGAGTGAAGGGGGACGTGAAGTAGGACTTGGTAGGTTAGGTATCAAAGGAGGTAGAGAAGTGTTAGTAGGTTGGTGAAGACAGGTTGAGTGGGAAAGGAGAAGGGAAGTAAGGAGCAGGGCGACACAAGGTTAAGATAGACAGATGAGATCGCTGAGGAAGGTTGAAATCAAAAAAATGTTTTAAAGCACTTTACTACATTTGTGAAGTAAGGCTTTAACCGAACATGAAAATCAGTATTCTGAAGGAGCAAGTCACTCGCTTTTTATAAAAAAAAATTTTTTTAAAACAGGATTGAAGCAGAGGGTCTCCCCAAGCTGAACCGCATTCATTTCAGCTCTGGGACCCCCCCATTTCCCATAATACTTCCCTCCAAAGGGGGTGCCAGGCTATACGATAAAGGGGGTAACCAGGCTATACAATAAAGGTTACCACTGGAACGGTGGGCCCCTGGCAGCTACCTGGCACCATAAGCCAGGGGCCCGGCATTATAACATGTGAACGTTAAAGTGTCCCCTGCCTGTCCACTTTTCATAGAAAAATGGAAAAAATGTGTGGTGCTCTCAAAAAAACCCTCAAAATATGTAGTACAAAAATTGTAACGTTCAATAAATGTATATAATGATTCCTGAAATGAAAACCCAGTGGATAATGGATAAGGGATAGCCAATCCATAGGACACAGAACAATCATGTATTAATCACTGCTCCATTGTAATCTGACTAGTGGGCTAGGGCCCCCACGAGCACTGTAGTAAGGGGCCACACAATAAAGTGTCCCAGCATATAATGTCAGAATGGAGAATGTGCTTGTGATAAAATAACTCACAGTTAGAGTTGGTAATGTCCTTTTGGCTGTCCAGGTTTCTTCTTTCACAGTAGGGGGTGTGCTTCTGTTTTTTCTGGATGACTTGACACGAAGCAAAAGGAAAAAGCAGGCACTAATACTCGGGAAAGTAAAAAAAGGTTGAATGAAATCCAGGAGAGCGTGTGCCCATAAAAAAAGACTATTTTAATGGAAACCACAAAAAAAATACAGCTACATTACGGGGTACACAGACCCCCACCAACGCAATTCGAGCCGCGTTGGTGGGGGTTTGTGTACCCCGTAATGTAGCTGTATATTTTTTGTGGTTTCCATTAAAATAGTCTTTATGGGCACACGCTCTCCTGGATTTCATTCAACCTTTTTTTACTTTCCGGAGTATTAGTGCCTGCTTTTTCCTTTTGCTTCGTTTCCACTTTTCATGTTCCCTGAGCCTAAGACTCATGAAACGTTCTATATGTAAGTTTTAGGTGAGATATTTGGGTAGAAATGCAATCATGTTGTTTGCAGGAGTTTGGGGGGGGCAAAGATATCAGTAGTCTCCTAATTCTCCCTGGCGTGCAGGCATGATTTGCCAGTACGTGGGTTGAATTACACCAGGGCTGCCCAGTGACTCCTGATTTTCAAGCCCAGATATCCCAGTCCTATTTCCCTTACAGCTATGAGTCTGCCCAAGTTATCCTATGTATTAAAGTATGTTTTATTTCATTTGTGTGTAGCGGTCATGTAAAATGGCTACAGTCATCTCTCCTGCTGACAGTAAGGCCTGGTAAGTTGTGGGCATGCCAGCAGTAATTATGGAGGTTTGCCCTCACACCCTGGTGGGGTGCCCTGTGTATGGATGGGAGTGGTCACATGCTCTGATTCCATGGTTAGTGATGTCAGAGGTGTGTCAGCTTCCAGAGTGTACATAAGGCACAGCACTGTGTCTAATAGTTAGTTCTATCTGAGTCCTGAGTTCTGTAGGAGTTCTGAATAGTCTGCGAGAGTTATGTTATAGTAGCTGAACAGGAAGACTGTGTCCAGGGACCTGGCACAGGGTAAAGACATCCCGGCTGGGATAGGGAATCCCTATTAAAGGAGAATTACACCTTTCAAAGGGAAGCACTGAGGGACAATGAGTGGCTAGAGAAACTACTGCGAGGGGCAGTTAGCCCACCTCAACCAATAAAGATGCTCTTAATCACAAACCCTCTCGTGTACATGTGTGGAGTGAATGTACAGAGAGGAGCACCACAGAGGAGTTCCTCGTCAGGACCATCCCCAAGTGACCGAAGGGACCCTGATGAGGTGGAGGCGCTGCACTGGAACTAGGTAGGACTCCGCACACTACCTCAGCTGCCTGTCTGGACGGGTCCTCCCCACACACCATCATGCGGGAGACTCAGGAGTCCTGTTGCCAACAGGTGCACCACCAGACACTATCACACTGTAATGGGGACCGGTTAGACCACAGGGGCCAATGTGAGATTGGGTGGGTCAGGCCGGGCCAGAAATACCGTTACATTTGGAGGCGAGCTGCTGAGATCAGATCTGTCAACAGGACAGGCTCTAGCTAGGCACACTGGGAAACAGGGAGAGCGTCTGCTGCCACTCTGTGCTGCGTAGGGACGGACCTAGGGGTGGTCAGGGGCTGACAGGGTATTGTCAGTTCGCAGGGACGACCTAGGGGCCTGAAAGGAGTGAGGGGTCTGGAGCCGGGCTATAGCTGACCGAGTCACTTTGAGGTAGTGCTAGTTGGTAGGACGCCAGAAGGGATAGCCTGTTAACGTGGTCAGGAATCCTGGAGAGGGTCTGCGCTAGGCTGACCAAGAGAGGTAGACGCCCCAAGTACTGCATGGCAGAGCCAGAGTACTCTAGCCCATTCCAGACACTTACCATAGGGAGCACAGACTGGGAGGAAGGAGTTACAGCAGACACTGAGAGAGTGAGCCTAGCCTGAGGTAGTGCAACATGAGTCCAGCCTAGATCAGGTACACATGTGGTGGTGCATCTGAGCAATCTTTATTGTACTGGTGTGGTGGCTGCCCCGCAGAGCGGAGCCCCATATACGATAATTGGTACGAGAGCGTGACAATCCAAGGAATGGAGGATCCGCGTGGTGCGGAGAGCCCAAAATGGCGACCAGAGGCTGATGGGGAAGGCACCCGTGGCGTGCGCCCCACTGAAGAGCAAACTGTCGCTGAGCTGTCTTTAACTAATCTGCTCTGGAGTGGAGCGAAGGCCGTGGCTGCCCCGTTTTTGTCCTGTCTGGGACACCGAGGGGCCACCCTTGAAGAGTGTGAGGACATTGTGATAACTGGGGGGGAACCCAGCGAGAAGATCAAACAAACTGACATTTCGGGCTTAAAAGCCACCCAAAATGGCGGTTCCCGCTTGCTAGGGAGACCGCATGGGCCAGTCGCAGAGAAAATGGCTGATACAGAACTTGCAAAAAGCTGGCCGGGAATGGCGCGAACAGCAGAGCCCCGCCCTGATGGGGGGTATGGCGCGAAAGCTACGGCTGCGCCTTCATGGACAGTGACTCACTCGGCCCCTGTGCTGAGTCAACCGCTTAGTCTATGGGACCCTCCCCTGATTTCCACCAGGGGGAGTGACTTTCAATTATGGCCTGTGGGAATGCACCCACTGGGCCCAGGGACTGATATCCAGACGGCGCCACTACAAGAAGTAGTTCCGGCCGCAGAGGTAACGTGCAAAAAGGAGGGATATTTTGCACGAAAAGCAGCTGCCAGGAGAAGGCGGGAACTAGCCGCGGCCCAAGAATCCCACTCTGATGAGGAAATTGGCGCGAAAACGCAGACCGCGCCCACCAGGACTGAGAAAGGCGCGGCCTTAATTAAGGGGCATGCTATTCCCCTGTGGGATCCGCCCATAATTGCAACCCCTGGGGGCGGGTTCCAGCTATGCCAGCGGAAGGAGGAGCCGAAGCAGGAAGTGGCTGGCCCAGAAGCTTCTACCGGTCAGTTGCGAGGAACCACTGACCTGGAGAGACCCATACTGAAAGTGGTCCCTACCAAAAGAATGGCCTGCTCCTCCACTGTGGGAACTATGGTATCCACCCAGCCCTACTCGGTACCCGGCGGGGTACTGGTAGTCAGGGTGGCTAACACCGAGACGGTGGTCGGGCTCTGCCTACAATGCGGGCTGCCCGGAGGCATTGTTAACACGGCGGCACGCATCCCACAATGCGGGACACTATACTTATGGCCAATGCCGACGTTCATTCCGATACAATCTGCTGACCCCCCGGGGGATACGGCTAGGCGCTCCGCCGAGTCCCCTGGTGCACTGTGGATCAATCGTGCAAGTCCCGGAGAAAGGGGACTGGAGTCGATTAAATCGGCTGGGTCAGCAGCAACCGAGACGGTCGGGTCACTCCCCGACCGCACTGAGAAAAGACTATCACCCCGATCGGTGACCCCTAAGTCGGGGAAGGCAGAATACTCGGATGAGGATCTCCGCGAGCTAGCGGAGGTGAAATCGAGGCCCAGGACAGAACCGGGGAGGACGACACCCCGTAGTGTGAGTAGCAGCCTGGAAAGCAGGGCGTCCCCCGCAGATTGGCGAGCCGAGAGACGGAGTCCCTCCGCCTCAGGACATGGTGGCGACGGGCGAGAGACGCCTACACCCCTGCGGAATGGTAAGAGAAAGCCACTCACTTACCTTGCTCCGGTAGACGGTGTAGCGGAAACAAGGCCGTGCCAGGCCCAAGACGCACGTGCGGAGGAGATACCACTTCCGGTGGAGACGACGGCGGAGCTTCCGGATGTCGTCATCGAGGAAGAGATCCCGCATGGGGGTCCCACCCAAGATGGCGGCACTTCCGGTTCCGGTGAGGACATCATTTCCGGTGGCGACGGCGGAACAGACGGGAAAGATGCAGCAACGCTTCGGCGATCGGGTGAATGTCCCCGATCACCTCAAGGGCCCAAGAGCTGGATGGGAGACCCGCAGACGGATGAGGGTGAGCTATCCTCCTTGGAGCAGTCCATGGACAGCCGGGAACGGGTCGTAGTCCCGTGGCGTATGCCATCTTGCCCCTACGCCCAACCCCACGCCCTAGGTAAAACCCCTGCCCCCATCACATGTTCCCCGGGGTCCCCGCCTAGTCTGGAACTTGTGGACATACCTTTGGGGGGGGAGGAGAGACGGACTGGGGAACGACAGCGCAGTTGCGCTACGGAGGGCATTTCTCGGGGAGGGGGAGAATTAGGAAAGGCCACGGTAGGCCGGTGGTTGCCCCCTGTGACCAATAAAACAGAGGACAAGGCCCTGGGATCATCACGGTGGTCCGTACCACGGTCAGCACGGACATCGGGGGTATTCTCATGGGGGGATGCGGAAGAGAGTGACTCAGGGGATTCACATAGGTTCAAGGAACACCGTTGGTGGGCCCCCCTCTTTGAAGGTTATGCGGCCTGGATGGATCGTACGCGATTCCTTATTAGAAGGGAGGATGTAGTTGACTTTTGGTGGGCCAAGGGAGAATTCACCCCTGAACAGCGAGACAGAGAGCTGCAGGAACGGTGGTATAAGATTGAGCACAGGGAGATAGAGCCCATGGGTCCCGATACACTGTCAGACCCTGTGGATCCTGACGAACCCCTGTCATGGGTGCTACCTGGGAGGGCAGGTACACTGGCGACACACTTTATTCGAGCTCGGCTAGTCCCACGAATTCGGGTATACCCGGGTGTATTGAGGTTTGTGACTGTTTTCTGCCCGAGTGCATTGAGGTATTTTCCAAGCAGGGATTGAAGCATTTTATTCCCGCTGGCTGCAACACTGCACAGTATATATATATATACTGCATTACAATTCATGAATTTATGCCATCTGGTAGACACGCGAAGTATTGCAGCCTATTAAATCCTAATCATTATCATTTAACAGATCAGCCGCCCGTCAGCCAGGCATGAACCCAGGCTGGGAAGGCAAACGCAACGGGGCTTGCCAGAGGTGAGGAGCGGCGCATTCCAGGTATCTGCCAGGTACATACTGGGTATTTGCTCGAATAAAGTGTGTCGGTGCAGTAGGGCTGACCTAATTAGGATCAGTAGAGCGGAACGGGCAATAATGGCTCGATACAAGTCTTCCCACGGGTTGGAGTACCCTTATGTCCCTGAACCCCTCATGGAGGAGATAGAAGAGAACAGGGAAAGGTGGCTTAGGGAAACCATCGAGATGTACCTAGTCAATAAGGGGAGTGACGTTACTGGAAGGAGGGCAGAGGACAGAATAGATCACCTGATGCGAGTGTGGAGTATAGGGAGGAATATACACAAACACAGGGTGACCTATAGGCCCGAGAGGGGACTGCCTAGGCACTATCATGTCACGGTCCTGGACATGGGTGGTAGAGAGGTTAAGAAACCTGACCCGAGCCACTATTATTAGGGGGTACTAAGGCATTTTGCGGGCTCGTGGCTGCTGGTCGGGGCGGGCTTGGCGAGATGTCACTGTGGTCATTTTTTTTTGTATAATGGACAATCTGTGAGGTTAACAATTATGTGTTATGTGTTACAGTGCTTCCTGGAAGAAGGCATTTAAATTTAGGTCCCAGCGAGGACGATGGGATTCACCAGGGGGAGAATGTAGCGGTCATGTTAAATGGCTACAGTCATCTCTCCTGCTGACAGTAAGGCCTGGTAAGTTGTGGGCATGCCAGCAGTAATTATGGAGGTTTGCCCGCACACCCTGTGGTGGGGTGCCCTGTGTATGGATGGGAGTGGTCACATGCTCTGATTCCATGGTTAGTGATGTCAGAGGTGTGTCAGCTTCCAGAGTGTACATAAGGCACAGCACTGTGTCTAATAGTTAGTTCTATCTGAGTCCTGAGTTCTGTAGGAGTTCTGAATAGTCTGCGAGAGTTATGTTATAGTAGCTGAACAGGAAGACTGTGTCCAGGGACCTGGCACAGGGTAAAGACATCCCGGCTGGGATAGGGAATCCCTATTAAAGGAGAATTACACCTTTCAAAGGGAAGCACTGAGGGACAATGAGTGGCTAGAGAAACTACTGCGAGGGGCAGTTAGCCCACCTCAACCAATAAAGATGCTCTTAATCACAAACCCTCTCGTGTACATGTGTGGAGTGAATGTACAGAGAGGAGCACCACAGAGGAGTTCCTCGTCAGGACCATCCCCAAGTGACCGAAGGGACCCTGATGAGGTGGAGGCGCTGCACTGGAACTAGGTAGGACTCCGCACACTACCTCAGCTGCCTGTCTGGACGGGTCCTCCCCACACACCATCATGCGGGAGACTCAGGAGTCCTGTTGCCAACAGGTGCACCACCAGACACTATCACACTGTAATGGGGACCGGTTAGACCACAGGGGCCAATGTGAGATTGGGTGGGTCAGGCCGGGCCAGAAATACCGTTACATGTGCTTTTACTATAAATGTCTATTCAGCCAGCTCAGGCATCCATATAGGTGCCGGGAAGTCTGCATAGACATCGGAGAGGAGAAGGGATGTTGAGAGGTGTCGGGGTGTGAAGTGGCCAGGGCAGGGCTTAGTACTGGGTCCGGAGAACAGAGACCCCCTGCGGGGAGGACACTCCGATCTGCCAGACTCAGTGGAGTCTGCCCAGTAGGTGACAAGGGGTTGACTAGGGGAAGCAGCAAAATGTCGGCGCGTTTTCCCATTGGTCAATCCGTATGTCCCGCCCACGGGTCATCCCGAGCCGGCTTAGCCCGTCCCCTCCTCTGGCGTCAGTCAAAGGACGAGCCCCTATTCTTATCGGTTGGCGGCAGGGTTTCCCATGCTCCAATTGGTCGCTCCTTCCTCCATGCTGAACATAGAACAGTGGAGGGTATGTAAGGAGAAAACCCCAGTCAGAGAACCAGACGATCTAGTGACTTGTGTCGATGAAGCTAGGGCGGACTTTTCAAAGTTGCTGTCACGAATACCAGAGCAACCGGCTTGGTTTTGAAGCTAGGAAAAGTCTGCCCTGCAGAGACTAAGTCAGACGTGAAGTTCAAGTTCTCATTTGGAACGTAGCGGTCGCGACTAGGAACTGAAGCCAAAAAGAGGACCAGAAAGCCCGGGTGTATATCCCGGTCAGGTTAAGCGTACCGAAGCATTCGCCCTGCACCTAGTAGAGCCTAGATTTCACCCCCAGCAAGTGTGCTTTTAGCTGTATTTTGTGTATTCATTGTGTTGTACGCGGGTTTACCCGAATAAACTGCATTTTGTTCTTACCACCTTGTTTGCCTAGCGAATGATCCCGGTAAAAATAAGTGTAAAATCTCCTGGTCTCCCGTGAGAGACATTAGGGAAGGCCTAGTGATGTCACGGCCACGCCTCCCCGTCACGAGCGATCTAAAGTCCACAGATCACTCAGGCGACAGGCGCGCACAACGCCATGTGCTCTGTCGCACACGCACTATATCACACAGCAGAAGCCAATGCAAATTATCGACTATGGGGACATACTGTAGTATATGGCACAGCACCCCAAACCCACCTTAGCAACCTTGATACCCTCTACAATTCAATATGTCGCTTTGTCCTCCAATGCAACGACAACACACATCACTGCGAAATGCTCAAAGAACTAGATTGGTCATCACTAGAGTCTAGGCGCAAAGTTCATCTTTCCTGTCTTGCCTTCAAATACTTTCTCGGCAAGCTACCCACCTATCTGAACAAGCTCCTCACCCCTACCACGTGTAGCACTTATCATCTGAGATCAGACTCCAACAGACTGCTCATGGTCCTAAGGTTCAACAAAGTATCCGTCCGCTCCTCCTCATAGGCCTTCATTATACCACCGGCGGCGGGACACGCACGCTACCTCAATGCGATGCGCTGCCCGAAACTTGCACTGCAGGCAGGAGGCATCGGGAGGCGAGGCCATGATGTCACGTGAGTGGTTCAGTCTCATTGGCTGAACCGCTCACATGACGCGGCCATCGCTCCAGAAAATAAAATTCTTGGATCTGTTCGAAAATTTGCGCACTTGGCCGCCTCGTTGGTCACCCATTCTTAGTGTGCGCTCATAGGAAAACTTTTATTTGTTTTGGTGGCGCACAACGTTCTGCGCTCCGCCGCTTCGGGTATAATCACGGCCTTACCGTGCACCCCAAAACTGGAACAACCTACCAGAGACTCTTGCAGATGCCACCAGTCTAAGTGCTTTCAAAACGAAGGCTGTCTCACATTTTAATCTGGTCTGTAACGGTTACATGCGCCTATAATATATATATTATCTCTAACTGTGCATGCAATGTCTTGTATATAATGTATACCATGTTCACTTAATGTAACTATGGATTTGTAACCATGTATCTGTCATCATAACTCTGTGCCCAGGACATACATTGAGAGTTACCTCATTTTCAAGTATTGCTTCCTTCCTGGTAAAACATTTTATAAATAAATAAAATATCCGAGGCCTAAGGAGCGAACACATGATTAGGAAATGCAGGAGGGGGGCGCAGGACCCTCCAGGACTGAATGGGTGAAAATCCCTCAGCTGCCCCAGGGACATCAACTTTAGGATTTCCTGTACAAGTGTACAGGCATACCCCGGTTTAAGGACACTCACTTTAAGTACACTCGCGAGTAAGGACATATCACCCAATAGGCAAACGGCAGCTCGCGCATGCGCCTGTCAGCACGTCCTGAACAGCAATACCGGCTCCCTACCTGTACCAAAGCTGTGACAAGCGGGGAGACTATAGAGACTGCTACACATGCGTTATTTACATCAGTTATGCGCGTATATGATGATTGCAGTACAGTACATGCATCGATAAGTGGGGAAAAGGGAGTGCTTCACTTTAAGTACATTTTCACTTTACATACATGCTCCGGTCCCATTGTGTACGTAAATGCGGGGTATGCCTGTACCACCTGATAAGATTACACAAATAATGCAATAAATTGCACCCATTTAAGAAATATAGCGCTGTGCCATTTGTTCAAATAGAGCTGCGTTAACGTTCTGCCACTGTTAACCTGCGTTAATAGATGCGACCAAATCTGTACATCATTTTCTTTTACACTACATTAAGGTGAGACTATAATTACACGTTTATAATGTGAGGTCTATGAGCTGAAAGCGCAGCTTAGTGCAGGGGTGAGCAAACTTTTTATGCCGAGCCCCCCTTTTCATCCATAAAATTTCTCGGGCCCCCCCTGGCTGACGTAATCAAAATCACATGAAAAAAAAAAAACCTTTATTAAACGGTATACAATATAAATCCAAATATGTCTATAAATACTTACATATTTCAACAGCTCGCGCTTGCAAAATTAGGCTGCGTCCACGCTGCCGCTGAGAGCGGTGACATCACCAACTCTCCAAGCCTGAGCGCAGGGTGTCCTGCATCATTTTGCAAGCGTGGATCGGGGCTATTTGTGTGTGTGTGTGTGTGGCTGTGTGTGGCTGTGTGTGGCTGTGTGTGTGGCTGTGTGTGTGCATTGACTTCTGCTGAGCGCACTTCAAAGTCAATTTTGTTTGTCTCCCCAAGCGCTGAGCTTGGGAGAGCGTACGTGCACAAAGGCAATACTTTTGGGGGGCATTCATCCACCTCTTTGCTACCTCCCTTCCCTATCCCCCCCCTTTTTGTTTCTACCTTATATATTTTTTCCGTTTTCAATGTTTTCACTTTTTTTTATTATTTCTGTACATTCATAGTGTGATTGATACAGTGGCAGCCGACCCTTTCCCTCGCAGAGGATCGCAGCGAAGCAGGTTGCCAGCGGAGGAGAGCAGGAACACAGCGCTATTGCAGGGCAGACACCGGGAGGGGCGTTTGACTTCACCGTGCTCGGGCGTGCTCCTCCCCGTACCCCCGAAGCCCCTGCGCGTGTGCGCACACACCATCACGAGGCCGCCACCTGCACTATCTTGTTCAGCCACCCGCACACATCTTCGGCTGCCCGCCTGTGCACATCTTATTGGCCGCCCCTCGCGTACAGCTTTTTCGTCCTCCCGCGCAAAGCGTCTGCCGGCCCGCGCACCCAGATTTCGCCCCCCAGTTTGCGCACCACTGCATTACAACACACACTCTCTCTCTCTCAATCAATCACCACATACACACACACACCACATACACACACACACAATCCCCCCCCCCCACACACACACACACACTCACTCCCCCCCCCACACACACACACACACAATCCCCACACACACACACTCAATCCCCCCACACACAAACACACCCCCCCACACACAAACACACTCAATCCCCCCCCATACACAATCCCCCCCCACACACACTCAATCCCCCCCGCACACACTTAATCCCCCCCCACACACACACACTCAATCCCCCCCATACACTCAATCCCCCCCCCACACACTCTCAATCCCCCCCCCACACTCAATCCCCCCACGCACACACTCAATCCCCCCCCACACACACACACAATCCCCCCCCACACACACACACAATCCCCCCCACACACATACACACTCAATCCCCCCCACACACACACACTCAATCCCCGCCCCCACACTCAATCCCCCCCACACACACTCAATCCCCCCCCCCACACACACACACTCAATTCCCCCACACACACACACTCAATCCCCCCCCCCACACACACACACACTCAATCCCCCCCACACACACACAATCCCCCCCCACACACACTCACTCAATCCCCCCCCCACACACACTCAACCCCCCCCCACACACACACTCAATCCCCCCCCACACACACTCAATCCCCCCCACACACACTCAATCCCCCCCCCCATACCTTGTGACCTTGAGCAAGTCACGTTATCTCCCTGTGCCGCAGGCACCAAATAATAGATGTATGTGTAGGGATGTGGTAGGAGCCTCATATGTGTGTTCAGTTGGTGTTTTGACTGTTCAGGAGAGTCATGTGGAGGTCTGCGCTGATGCAATAGCTGTGAGTCTGTGCAGCTCAAGGCAGAGAAGCTCCGCTGAGGAACTACAACTCCCATGAGCTCCTGGGCAGTCACCTGACTTGAGGAGCCAAT
Source organism: Ascaphus truei (assembly GCF_040206685.1). Taxonomy (NCBI): domain Eukaryota; kingdom Metazoa; phylum Chordata; class Amphibia; order Anura; family Ascaphidae; genus Ascaphus; species Ascaphus truei. The sequence continues at coordinate 6,593 of NW_027454554.1, read as the reverse complement.
CGGAAGGCTAGAATTACGGGAGGAGGAAAGGGAAGCGTGGGGGAGAGGCTAGTCAGAGGGGATCTGGAAGGTAAAGGAGGAGGGTGTATGCGTGCAGGGGGTCCGTGACCCGCCTGCATAGGCTAGCTTTACCCCGCAGGCCCTTAGGAGAAACCCCTGAGTCACAGTGTGCTGCTGTGCTGCAGGGACGGCCATAGTGCTAGCGATCAGTCACCTTACTGTGTACACAGTTAGGGACAAGCGTGCGGAGCAGGTTTGCTGGTGAGCTGCTTGGGACCAGACAGCTGCACTGCGGACATCCCAGACAAGCAAGGATTCGGCTGATCCTTTTCCAAGTATTACCGGTCACCGCCGTGACCGGAAGGTAGTAGATACGTCAAGTGCACCAACACCGGTCAACAGGCGCTGATCCCGCCTTAGGCATAACTATAGGGAGACACTAGCGAGTACACACCGCTATCGTACTATTACACGGACACGGTGTGTGGGGCACGCGGTGACGGGATAGAGACACTCATAAGAGCGTGGCTGAGCCACTATTGTACAGGACAATATTCCCTAGGGGTGTGGCCGAGCCACTGATGTTAGAAGGACATTATCCGTTAGCGGTGTTAGGGTATGATAGTGTATAAGTATAGTGTTATAAGATAAGTGTATGCATATTGGGTTATTGCCACGGTTCATATAGAGTATAAGTTTATTATTGCACATAGTAAAGTTGGTTGCACGCATTGTATCGGTGTGTTTCTTGCCCAGGGGAATCTTACATGACGGTGATCCTGGGTAAGTGGAGGCGCTGCGCTAATAAGTGTTACCCCAGGCTCCCAGCTAGCGGAGGCTCAGATCTCCTGGAGCCGCAGGTGCGCGCAGTTACCCGAAGTCGCTTAGAGTGTCAGAAAAAGGGCTACAAATGTCTTTTTTTATATAGCGCCATTAAATGTACATAGCGCTTCCCAGCAGTAATACATGTGACAATCATATAAATTACAAATAACAGGTCATGGGAATAAGTGCTTCAGACATAGATTGTAAGCTCTATGGGGTAGCGGCTCGCGCCTGCAAACATTCTATGTACAGCACTGCATACACTGGCGGTGGAAACATTACTACTGTTTTATATCAGACCTGACTGCTGATATAAACAGGACTTTAAAATCAGTTGCGATTCATAGAAAACCAGTGTGATCTGCCTGGCTTCTATCTAGGTGACGCGAGAGGGTGAGAGGGTGAGAGGCTGGTGTTGCTGTTTAGGGGGCGGGAGAAGAAATCATGGCGCCCTCCTCCCGTGTGAGGCAGGACAGTGATAGCCACGCGCGGACCCCCCGGTTACCTGGCTGCAGGCAGGGCTTGCGGACCCCCCGGTTACCTGGCTGCAGGCAGGGCTTGCGGACCCCCCAAATACGTGGCTGAAGGCAGGGCTTGCGGACCCCCGGTTACCTGGCTGCTGGCAGGGCTTGCGGACCCCCCCGGTTACCTGGCTGCAGGCAGGTCTTGCGGACCCCCCGATTACGTGGCTGCAGGCAGGGCTTGCTGACCCCCCGGTTACCTGGCTGCAGGCAGGGCTTGCGGACCCCCCAGTTACGTGGCTGCAGGCAGGGCTTGCGGACCCCCCGGTTACCTGGCTGCAGGCAGGGCTTGCGGACCCCCCGGTTACCTGGCTGCAGGCAGGGCTTGCGGACCCCCCGGTTACCTTGCTGCAGGCAGGGCTTGCGGACCCCCGGTTACCTGGCTGCAGGCAGGGCTTGCGGACCCCCCCCGGTTACCTGGCTGCAGGCAGGGCTTGCTGACCCCCCCCGGTTACCTGGCTGCAGGCAGGGCTTGCGGACCCCCCCGGTTACCTGGCTGCAGGCAGGGCTTGCTGACCCCCCGGTTACCTGGCTGCAGGCAGGGCTTGTGGACCCCCCGGTTACCGGGCTGCAGGCAGGGCTTGCGGACCCCTCGGTTACCGGGCTGCAGGCAGGGCTTGCGGACCCCCCGGTTACCTGGCTGCTGGCAGGGCTTGCGGACCCCCCCGGTTACCTGGCTGCAGGCAGGGCTTGCGGACCCCCCAAATACGTGGCTGAAGGCAGGGCTTGCGGACCCCCGGTTACCTGGCTGCTGGCAGGGCTTGCGGACCCCCCCGGTTACCTGGCTGCAGGCAGGTCTTGCGGACCCCCCGATTACGTGGCTGCAGGCAGGGCTTGCTGACCCCCCGGTTACCTGGCTGCAGGCAGGGCTTGCGGACCCCCCAGTTACGTGGCTGCAGGCAGGGCTTGCGGACCCCCCGGTTACCTGGCTGCAGGCAGGGCTTGCGGACCCCCCGGTTACCTGGCTGCAGGCAGGGCTTGCGGACCCCCGGTTACCTGGCTGCAGGCAGGGCTTGCTGACCCCCCCGGTTACCTGGCTGCAGGCAGGGCTTGCTGACCCCCCGGTTACCTGGCTGCAGGCAGGGCTTGCGGACCCCCCGGTTACCGGGCTGCAGGCAGGGCTTGCGGACCCCCCCGGTTACCGGGCTGCAGGCAGGGCTTGCGGACCCCCCGGTTACCTGGCTGCAGGCAGGGCTTGCGGACCCCCCCGGTTACCTGGCTGCAGGCAGGGCGTGCGGACCCCCCGGTTACCTGGCTGCAGGCAGGGCTTGCCCTTGGGCACCCGGTCAGCCCCGCACACGGTGAAGGTGTGAGTGTCGTCGCTCAGCCGCACGGTGACGCCGCGCTCGGGCCGTACGTGCAGCACCCGGCCCTGCATCCACACCAGGCCCACCTCCAGCCCGCCGGCTCCTTTCTCCAGCCAGAAGGAACCGGGCCGCCGCCGCACGCATTCCCTCAGCCGCCCCGCTAACATCTTCACCGGCGGGGAGGTAACCTGGAAGCCGGGCCGCGCTGCAGGCCGATCTCCGGCGGCCGCCATGGTCGCCATGGAGACAGCAAAACTGGCGCGCCTTTTCTGACATTGACAGGGGACCAATCGCGGCTCCTGTACGAGAGCAGCAACCAATCATAGGAGAGGGGGGCTGGGCTGGTGACCCTGCATTAACCCCTTCCAGGCTGTTAGTGTGACAACCCTCTATAAAGACGTGTCTCTGTGTAATAAACCAATGTCAGAACAATACATGGCGCGCCTGTGTTTGTGTTTATTAAGCAGCAGTGTCACATATTCCAACATCTTTTTATAAATGTCAGGGGTCAAGTCTGCACTATGTCTGACCCCCATACAGGGGAAAGTGGTTCTTGGGTGAGCCATACTCCAGCTAACAGTAAACAATAATAATAATGACAACAACAAATATAATAAAGTTAATCTTATACTATACTAGCTGAGAGACCCGGCGTTGCCCGGGATGTAATGTTCCCGTTCCTCTCTCTCCTCCCCCCTCTCTCTGTTTGTCCCCCATTCACATCAATCCAGTCCCCCCCCTCCCTCCCTCCTTTACAGCTTCATGTAGCGTGTGTGCGTCAGTCACTGTGTGTTTGCTCGCGCGTCAGTGAGTCTGAGGCAGAAACACAAACACACACAGACTGACTGACGCACACACAGTCAGTGTGTGCCTCAGTCAGTGTGTGCGTGCGTCAGTCAGGCTTTGTGTGCGCGTCAGTCAGTGTGTGCGTGCGTGCGTGCGGCAGTCAGTCAGTGTGTGCGCGCGGGGCGTCAAAGGCAGGGGGGGGCATCAAAGGGAGGGGGGGGGCGTCAAAGGGAGGGGGGGGGCGTCAAAGGGAGGGGGGGGGCGTCAAAGGGAGGGGGGGGGGCGTCAAAGGGAGGGGGGGGGGCGTCAAAGGGAGGGGGGGGGGCGTCAAAGGGAGGGGGGGGGCGTCAAAGGGAGGGGGGGGGGCGTCAAAGGGAGGGGGGGGGCGTCAAAGGGAGGGGGGGGGCGTCAAAGGGAGGGGGGGGGCGTCAAAGGGAGGGGGGGGGGGGCGTCAAAGGGAGGGGGGGGGGGCGTCAAAGGGAGGGGGGGGGGGGCGTCAAAGGGAGGGGGGGGGGGCGTCAAAGGGAGGGGGGGGGGCGTCAAAGGGAGGGGGGGGGGGCGTCAAAGGGAGGGGGGGGGGCGTCAAAGGGAGGGGGGGGGGCGTCAAAGTGAGGGGGGGGGGCGTCAAAGTGAGGGGGGGGGCGTCAAAGGGAGGGGGGGGCGTCAAAGGGAGGGGGGGGCGTCAAAGGGAGGGGGGGGGCGTCAAAGGGAGGGGGGGGCGTCAAAGGGAGGGGGGGCGTCAAAGGGAGGGGGGGGGCGTCAAAGGGAGGGGGGGGCGTCAAAGGGAGGGGGGGCGTCAAAGGGAGGGGGGGGCGTCAAAGGGAGGGGGGGGCGTCAAAGGGAGGGGGGGGGCGTCAAAGGGAGGGGGGGGGGGCGTCAAAGGGAGGGGGGGGGCGTCAAAGGGAGGGGGGGGGCGTCAAAGGGAGGGGGGGGGGCGTCAAAGGGAGGGGGGGGGCGTCAAAGGGAGGGGGGGCGTCAAAGGGAGGGGGGGCGTCAAAGGGAGGGGGGGGGCGCGTCAAAGGGAGGGGGGGGCGTCAAAGGGAGGGGGGGGCGTCAAAGGGAGAGGGGGGGGGCGTCAAAGGGAGAGGGGGGGGGGGCGTCAAAGGGAGGGGGGGGGGCGTCAAAGGGAGGGGGGGGGCGTCAAAGGGAGGGGGGGCGTCAAAGGGAGGGGGGGGGGGCGTCAAAGGGAGGGGGGGGGGCGTCAAAGGGAGGGGGGGGGCGTCAAAGGGAGGGGGGGGGGCGTCAAAGGGAGGGGGGGGGGGCGTCAAAGGGAGGGGGGGGGCGTCAAAGGGAGGGGGGGGGCGCCTCAAAGGCATGGATTCCTCCCCCTGCATTTCCTGCAGTGGACAGGAGGGGGGGGGCAGTGGACAGGAGGGGGGGGGGGCAGTGGACAGGAGGGGGGGGGGCAGTGGACAGGAGGGGGGGGGGCAGTGGACAGGAGGGGGGGGCAGTGGACAGGAGGGAGGGGGCAGTGGACAGGAGGGGGGGGGCAGTGGACAGGAGGGGGGGGGGCAGTGGACAGGAGGGGGGGGCAGTGGACAGGAGGGGGGGGCAGTGGACAGGAGGGGGGGCAGTGGACAGGAGGGGGGGGGGGCAGTGGACAGGAGGGGGGGGGGGGGGCAGTGGACAGGAGGGGGGGGGGGGGCAGTGGACAGGAGGGGGGGGGGGCAGTGGACAGGAGGGGGGGGGGGCAGTGGACAGGAGGGGGGGGGCAGTGGACAGGAGGGGGGGGGCAGTGGACAGGAGGGGGGGGGCAGTGGACAGGAGGGGGGGGGCAGTGGACAGGAGGGGGGGGGGCAGTGGACAGGAGGGGGGGGGCAGTGGACAGGAGGGGGGGGCAGTGGACAGGAGGGGGGGGCAGTGGACAGGAGGGGGGGGCAGTGGACAGGAGGGGGGGGGCAGTGGACAGGAGGGAGGGGGCAGTGGACAGGAGGGGGGGGCAGTGGACAGGAGGGGGGGGGGCAGTGGACAGGAGGGGGGGCAGTGGACAGGAGGGGGGACAGGAGGGGGGACGCAGTGGACAGGAGGGGGGACGCAGTGGACAGGAGGGGGGACGCAGTGGACAGGAGGGGGGGCAGTGGACAGGAGGGGGGGCAGTGGACAGGAGGGGGGGGGCAGTGGACAGGAGGGGGGGGGCAGTGGACAGGAGGGGGGGGCAGTGGACAGGAGGGGGGGTCAGTGGACAGGAGGGGGGGGCAGTGGACAGGAGGGGGGGGCAGTGGACAGGAGGGGGGGCAGTGGACAGGAGGGGGGGGGCAGTGGACAGGAGGGGGGACGCAGTGGACAGGAGGGGGGACGCAGTGGACAGGAGGGGGGGGCAGTGGACAGGAGGGGGGGGCAGTGGATAGGAGGGGGGGGCAGTGGACAGTGACACACACACACACACACACACACACACACACACACACACACACACACACACACACACACACACACCTCAGTTGATGCGCCCTTTCTTTAGTTCCGTTTGGCGCCGGAGGTGGGGAGCGACACCTACCTGTACTTCCGGGCGCCGCCACCGTCTGACTCGGCGCCGCGAGGGAGGAAGGGGGTCCGCCATCTTACGCGCCGCGTGGCAGCTGCGGGAAGCGAGGTGATTTGGAGCGGGGAGAGGTGATTTGGAGCGGGGAGAGGTGATTTGGAGCGGGGAGAGGTGATGCCGCTGAGGAGGGGGAAGAGGTGATGCCGCTGGGGAGGGGGAAGAGGTGATGCCGCTGGGGAGGGGGAAGAGGTGATGCCGCTGGGGAGGGGGGAAGAGGTGATGCCGCTGGGGAGGGGGAAGAGGTGATGCCGCTGGGGAGGGGGAAGAGGTGATGCCGCTGGGGAGGGGGAAGAGGTGATGCCGCTGGGGAGGGGGAAGAGGTGATGCCGCTGGGGAGGGGGAAGAGGTGATGCCGCTGGGGAGGGGGAAGAGGTGATGCCGCTGGGGAGGGGGAAGAGGTGATGCCGCTGGGGAGGGGGAAGAGGTGATGCCGCTGGGGAGGGGGAAGAGGTGATGCCGCTGGGAGGGGGAAGAGGTGATGCCGCTGGGGAGGGGGAAGAGGGTGATGCCGCTGGGGAGGGGGAAGAGGTGATGCCGCTGGGGAAGGGGAAGAGGTGATGCCGCTGGGGAGGGGGAAGAGGTGATGCCGCTGGGGAGGGGGGGAAAGAGGTG